>NW_005842785.1:190526-198824 GCF_000455745.1 Alligator sinensis | reverse complement strand
GAGGGGTCCAGGAGTTTACGTGCCCAAGGAGACGCAAGGCAGCCTCCCAACCTTATTTAACAGCAAAGACGTGGCGGGCGAGATTCGAGGGTGCCCTTGGGCTGAACTGGCATGGGGAGAGGGCCTTAAGGAGATCACGGCCCTCCTAAAGGACCCCACCGTGACACCCTTCTTGAGAGCACGGAGGCAGAAAGGGATCTTGGAGTCATTATTGACTCCAAGATGAACATGGGCCGGCAATGCGAGGTCACGGTCGGCAGGGCTAACCGGACCTTATCGTGCATCCACAGGTGCATCTCAAGTAGGGCCAAGAAGGTGATCCTCTCCCTCTACGCGACACTGGTCAGGCCACAGCTGGAGTACTGTGTCCAGTTCTGGGCACCCCACTTCAAGAGGGATGTGGACAACATTGAGAGGGTCCAGAGGAGGGCCACCCACATGATCCGGGGACAGCAGGGCAGACCCTACAATGAGAGGCTATGGGACCTGAACCTGTTCAGCCTTCACAAGAGAAGGCTGAGGGGGGACCTTGTAACCGTCTATAAACTCACTAGGGGGGACCAGAAGGGTTTGGAAGAGACCTTGTTTCCCCCAGCGCCCCCCGGGATAACAAGAAATAACGGCCACAAGTTGTTGGAGAATAGGTTCAGATTAGACATCCGTAGGAACTACTTCACAGTTAGGGCGCCTAGGATCTGGAACCAACTTCCAAGGGAAGTGGTGCTGGGGGTCTTTAAGAAGCGGTTCGATGCCTACATGGCTAGGGTCACAGTTGAGCCCAGTTTCTCTCCTGCCCAGGCAGGGGGTCGGACTTGAAGATCTACAAGGTCCCTTCCAACCCTACTTCTATGATTCTATGATATGGTAAATCATGAGCTATTGGCGTTGGACTAATATCATGAATAGTTTGTATTATATATAAGTAGGTACAGAAGTGCCACTTAAAAGTGTGCTTATGGCTTACCTGTGCTAAAACTTCCTGGTTTGAAAAAAATGTAAAATACATCAATTCTGGATGAACTAAGTCTATGGGTGCCTATAGTAATTTGCCTACATGGTAAATTATGTTTATTTCAAGGTCAGAGTCTTCAAATTTGCCCCTCATTTCCATGCGGCCAGGGAGAGCAGGATCTGAGAGTAAGGAGTGGGGAAGGGGCTTCAGGGGGAAGAAGTTGGGGGGAGGCAGAGGACAAGGGGGCTTCCCCTGCTGCAGCAGTGGTAGGGGGAAAATTCAAGGAATACCTCCAATAATTAGATTCTATACTGGAGAATTATAACAACTTTATAAATATTTCATATATAGGATCTAATTTTCGGGATATCATCTTATATTCAGGGTTGTCTTATATCTAGTAAATACAGTATTTAAGTGCATTTACTTTTAAAAATGCCTCATGGATAGACTTTATTACCAAGGCTGTTCGTAACATGTTGATCTGTAGTAGAAAATTTAAGTTGTAGCCCCAGAGAAGTTCCATGCCTAAAAGATACAAATAATTTAAAAACACTGACTAGCAGGTACCCTTCCATCAATACTTTTAAATGGATATTCCCTGATCTTCAAGTCAGAATTCTTTAATGATTTTTACATAGTCTAGATCCAAGATCTGTGATGTGAAGTTGCAAATACAGACAAAGACATGGTAAGACATACGTAGGGATGAGGATTTGACAGAGAATATACCAAGCCCCTTCTGTAGTCCCAGAAGTGGCTGTGCACTCCTTGAACCAAACTGAAACAGGAACTGTTTGACTGTTAAGTATGAGAAATTGGGATGGTACTAAAATGAAAGGCTCCACAGGTGCCAAAAGCCTAGAACCAGGTAAGCAGGGCACAGCTAACCCTAGCACTATGGCTGTAAGAAGCCGGTTCCACAAAAATGGGTTTCTTAAAGAGTAAAAATTCTTCCTTTTAAAAATTCTCATCTAAACCCAAACTATCTGAACCTTAAAACTATTTTGAACAACAGACAGAATGCTGAGCAGTCTGAATGGCTGAATTTCTGAGAGACTGCATACTTTAAATGTCAGGAATATTTTAAATAATTCTTTTTCCTTGGCCTATCCGCTATAATAATTTGATTAATTTGTGTCTTTGTCATTCTGTCACCCTCAAAAAAAACATACTTGCACTCTTTTGGACTTTTAGTGATTGATTTCAATTAGTTATAGTGCACTGTTAGTATCCGAGCAAAAATTGTCCCTTAACACCCTTACTTTAACCCATAACATCCTTCCCAAGGTGAAGGAGAGAATAGATGACAACTGAATGCAGAAAGAATGGCAAGAGTAAGACAAAATGAAACAGATGAGCAAAGAGGATGCCGTAGAAGAGATGCAAAGGGTTCACAGAGGCCATAGAAGACAGGCTGAAATAGTAGACAACAACAGATTCAATGAAGATGAGATTGAGGAATGTAGTTGTGGACTGATGAAGGTGGTGTGCCAATTTTGTAACCCGTTAAAATTCCAAGCTGAAAGACTGTCAAATGGCCAATTCCGGAGTTGTCATAAGGGTAAAGTGATTCTGCCTCCAAGAAGACCATTTCCAGAGTATTTGTGGGATTTGATAATTAATCAGAACAACAAGCAGTACCACAACTTCATTCGATCATACAACAGTGCATTGCCTGTTGAGCAAAGATCATTGTGACAAGATGTAAGATTCACAGACCATCTGGAGAATTGAATCCAAATGCACTGTGCACGGAAAATTATCAATGTCTGAAGAAATATCCAAAGGAGTTTAGAGAGAAGATACTTGGAAATGTTGATGAATACTCATTGTATAGAAGACCAGGCAGAACAGCTCAAGTTGATAATGACACAATGGATAACAGAAACGTGGTACCCTACAACAATAGCCTATTTTTGCCTGCCATTTTGTGATGGGCTTTTATGCTAGTTATTTTATATCCATTACATCCACCCCAGTCAGTGCTCTCATGTGAAACACATAATGATAAAAGTAAACTCAGTGTAGGGCTTATTTTTTTCTGGCAGTGGGTATGGGCAAACATTTTAACAACTTTTAAATGGGGAGGAGAAGCTGCCACTTGGAAGCATGTATCAGCTGTTTTGATCTAACTGTTAACGCTTGCATGCACCCATTAAGATGCAAGTTAGTTAAACAGCCGTTACGTTGACCCTGAATGAAACAGGGTTAAAGCTGCAGTGGTTTTGCTACATTTGCATTGCTACAGATATGTGCAGAAGTAAATTTTACCATAAGAGTTTACTTTGGTAGCCTTTCATATGGATAAAATTTTACATTTCTCTATGCCAGTGGCAACACTGAGGAAGGGCAGGGGCAACTACCCTATGTGCCAACTTCGGATGGGGGGTAGGAGGCAAAGAAAACCAACTGCTGCCAGCAGCTGCACATTCACAATCACAAGCCGGAAGTTGCCATTTCCACTTTGCCCCATGTCCCTACATTGCTGCTTTATGTCTTAAATCTCAAGGGAGCAGGCGTCTTTATTGCAGGAGGCTTTCATTGTTTTCTCACACACCACTGAATGAAGTCTGCTCTACATCTTCAGGAGCCGAGTTGTTGTTGAGGGTTAGTAATATTACAGACTACATTCAATTTCCATTCCCAAAACACAGTTTTGAAATCACCACTTCATGATATATTATACTGTATAATTGAATTGCTATTCAAAAGCATGTGACTCACTTGGAATCAAGTTATAGTGTTTCTGTATCTTAGAACAGCATAATGTATGTGTACTGGACTATAAAAGCAGAGAGTCTTATCAGACACTTCTGATTATAATTTAGTAACAACAATGCATTACATGCACAAAACCCAGAAACCTTTATTACTGCAAAAACAAGAGTAAAGCAGGATAAATTAAAAGGAAAAATATATTTTGGTCAGCTCATCCATCTTATTTATTTATCTATTTTACAGTATGCTTCCCGCTAATCTCTGCCACAGTCTATTTAAATATTCCAAATTATTGGATTATTTCCATTTTATTATAATACTATTCTTACAATCTAATAGCTAGCTAAACTGTGCTTCCTGGTAAATTGTTAATCACACAAAAATCTAGAAATGCACTGTTAAAATTATCAGTTGTAACCCACACCCTTTATGCAGAATCATTATAAGATCTTTCATTAAGGTCTACAAATAGACACAAACTTGTTTCTCATATCCACGTGTGAGCCTTCCATGTCACAAGGGAGGTGTGCTAAGGCAATACCTTGAAACTGGCACTATAATTTAATTGTTCTGTGCATAAATGTGGAACTTTGAAGCTGTCAAACCAGTACCCTTCATAAGCACTGGCATTCGAGGAGAAAAACAAAAAACAGACACTGCAACATTGCTTTTCATGTATAATTTTTACAAATTATTCCATAGTACAATTACATTCTTGGAAAAAACACCTAACAAAACCCTTAATTCAAGAGGAAAGGATATATAATCAAATTAATATGCATCAAAGTATATGGTCTGCTTTTCAGATTCCCTATGATGTTTCAAATGGAAAGGCACTGTTCAGTAAGGATTATAACTTCTAATTATATACTATTTGAGACAATATATGTAACCTTTTCAGAAAAGTTTTATAAATAGGTCACAACAGGCCATGGCCTATATTAGGGGCCCAATCTATTCATTATTTATGAGTAGCTATAGCTGCTGCCAATTTGTTAGTGACTGACTGGGTTCAATCTGAAGCTTCAGTGCTGCACCTTGAGGGCGAGGGATGGGAGGTTTCAGCCATGCTGTGCCCAGCACTGAGCTATGGCGAGCCTGTGCTGCGGCGGTTAAGCTTCTGGAAAAATCTTTTTTGCCCCCTCCATGCTGACTTCCCCAAACAAAGTGTGTGTGTGATTTTGGGGGCATGTGGAAGTAGGTACAGTACCTCCTTCACAAAGCTTTTATTCATAGTCCTCTTCCAAGAGAACTATTAACTAGACTTGGGATAAATTCTTCCTTTCTTTTCTTTTTTTAAAAATTTTTTAAAGAACAAAGACATTAAAAATAATAAACATTGAGTTAACAAGATGTTCTTACCTTCATCATTTAAACACTGCTTTGTTACCTGGTTCTCATTCCCTCTCTCTGTCTAGCTAGACCAGGGTAGGGAAAAATATGGGCAGCAGGCCACATCCAGCTGGTGCCAACTGATTGGATCCAACCCACAGCCCACCAATTGATTGGATCTGACCTGCAGCTGCCCCCACAACATTCTGCATTGGGCCGAGACCCACCAACTCCTGCCAGGGTGGATAAAAATCAACGATCTTCTTTTTAATCAAAGAAGTTTTTTTTTCTTTTTTAATTTAAATTGGATTTTTTAGATTTAATCGTACTTTAATCATACTTAATCGTACATTCAAATCCAGGGGCATGTGCCCCCCATGCCTCTCCCAGGAGTGCATGCAGCAGAGGGGAGCTGCATCCCCCACACTGCTGGACGAGCTACCCACGACTGTCCCATAACCCACCCCAGCCCCAGAGCCCCATTCAGCCCAGCCCCTTTCTTTGCCCCTGCTCCACTCCCTCCCTTTCCATGGGGGCCTCGTTCTGCCCCCCCGCCCCTTCCATCTCTCACAACTTTAGTGCCAGTGCCAAGTCCTTGCACATGTAGACACCTGTCAAAAATCACTTAATGTACATTAACTTAATGCACATTAAATTTAGTTGCACTTAAATTCACATGTAGATGCGCCCATAGTATATCAGCTGGGTATACTATAAAAAGTGCAGGGAAATCACTGTTTTATTGCTGATGCTGTTGAAATTTGGAAGGAACCGAGTGAGACCTTGAAAAGAGAAATACTCAGTGACAGAGCTAAATTACAGACATTAAAAAAAACAAATGGATCAAGCACTTTCCATCTTATTTTCTTGCAAATAGTCTCAATACTTGGTACCAGCGTCAATCCTTAACTGCTGAAGAAGAGGAGATGGCTAAGACACATACAGCAATCATCCTCCATAATACTAACTATAATAAATGTCAGGGCTAAGGGCGAACCATTCAAGAAATATATATTTGCTGATGAGGTTTTAAAGAAAGTCATGCCAGTTAACTGGTGGAAATCACTTAAGCACCTGGATCCATCAGAGATTACTGAAGTGATTAGGGGTGCACCAATAAAGCTTTTCTGGGCTGATGGCAGATTATTAACCAGGCATATCGGCTGATACCAATTTGATAGCTGATTACAAGAACACAGCCTGGCAGCTTGGAGAGCACTGTCCAGTCGGTAAATCTGTGGGAGGGAAGGGCAGGAACATGGGTGGTGGGGGGGGCAGATCTAGACCCCCATGGTGAGGGATGGAGTGGGGCAGAGGCTGCCCATCTAGGGTGGTGAATACGACCCTGGGAGCCGGTGGCTCATCCACGGGGTGCAGGGGGAGGAGTGTGTACTCCCAGAGGCGGCACCGGTGCATGGGGTGAAGGCCGGCTGCCCGCTATGGGCTCAGAGCTAGGGGCCGTGTCAGCTGCTTCCCAGTGGGCCAGGGCTGCACTTGGGGCGGGAGGCAGTGGCACTGGGAGGGGTGGCTATGGGGTAGGCTACAGCCACCCCAAAACTTCCCATAGCCCCTTCTCCCAGCCCCGCTGCCATCTGCCCTGCCCCTAACCACCCTGAGCACAGCCCTGGCCCAGTCCCACCCACCAGGAAGAGGCCAGTGCAACCCCTGGCCCCAAGCCTGCAGAAAGCATCCTGCCCTCACCCTGCGCACAAATCCAGAGGGACACATGCCTCCCCTGGGAGTGTGTGCAGTGGCGGAGAGCTGCCCCCCCCTGCATCCCCTGGATGAGCCGCCTGCGACTCTACCTCACTCCCAGTGGGGTCACATTCACCACCCTGACTCTGCAGCACCTGCCCCTGCCACACCCCCTCCCTCACAATGGGGGCCTCGATATCTGCCCCCCCCCTTCTACCCCCCCCACAGACTCACTGGGCAGACGCTGCTCTCCAAGCTGCCGGGCTGCAATCCTGGCCATGTGCATGCTATGACTATGCGCATGCATTTATCAGTGACATTATTGGCTACACCAGCCAAAAAAAGTTGAGTGCAAATATTTACCTTTTATCAGTGCCAATCCAACATGCCACCAATATATCGGTGTACCTCTAGACGTGATAATCTAGCTTTTAACAGTAGCAGCTTCTTCTGCAGATGTAGAAAGAATATTTTCTTCCTTTGAACAAATTTATTCTAAATTGAGAAACTGCTTGGGAACGGAAGAAGCAGGAAAAATTGTCTTTCTTTTTCAGTCTATGAATAAACAGGAAGAAGATGATGAAGGCTGAATTTGCTGTATAACCCAAGTATTTTAAGTTTCTCACACTGACCTGGCTGAAATAATCTATTTAATTTTCACTAAAAACACATTTCACATTTATAATTAAAATGATATGTTTTTGTTGTTGAAGAAAAAAAATCCAAAATACATAAGCTTGTTGTTTTAAATAAAACAATTTAAATGTTTGTTGGTGTACCTTCTAAAAATGACACCTACATCTATCTCTGAGTTGTGAATAATATATACTAAGGTTATATCCAACAACAAATGCACTTTTTGCAGAAAACAATGATTAAATCAAAGCTTCCAGACCAGTGATTTAAATCACAATATAAAATTCACTCCGACTGCCCAACCCAGGACAGCTCGCGCCATGCTCCTGCATCTAGCCCTGGACCTGTCAAGTGCTCACATCTTTCTGGTGGAGCTCCCCCAGAGCAGCTGCAGCTGCTCAAGTGCTATTTGGCTCTCCCAACCTCTAGCGGCTCTTCCTCCTGCCCCTGCTGTGCCACTGCAGGCAGGGAAGAAGCTGCAGACTGGGGACTCCTGTCCCAGCACATGGGACTCCAGTTCCAGGGCTGCTTTCCACCTACTCCGCCCCACTGGCACAATGAGCAGTCATCTGCAGACAGCTGAGTGGGTGGAAGGGGGGCAGAAGCTGGAACTGAGTCCCCCCCCACACACAGAGGAGTGGCCTGGCTGCAGTGGCGCAGCAGAGGCAGGAGGAGGAAGAGCCACTGGAGGCAGGGAGAGTCAAGTAGCACTTGGGCAGCTGCATCTGCACTGGAAATAGCCCTGCTGGGAAGTTATGTATGCTGGCTGGGGTTGGGTCGGGCTGGCACAGAAGGGAGCATGGTACAGACTGCTCCAGTTGGGAGCTGCCAGGGCTCGGCCCCATGTGAAGCGCGGTGGACCAGATGGGTGGGTGGACTGCATCTGCACAACCTGGGTGAATTCTGCTGCACACACACCCTGCCACTTCCTTTCCCACCCCCAGGGCTTAGTGCACAGGCAG
>NW_005842785.1:175195-190507 GCF_000455745.1 Alligator sinensis | reverse complement strand
CTCCCCCCCTCCTATCCCCCCGCCACCACATACAAGAGTAAGACTTAATTTGAGCTATTATGCAATATATGCTATTCAAAAAAACAAATCAGGACAAAAATCATTTTTGAAATAAAATTAAAATTTGTTATAGTAGATGTCTCATTTTTAGTATAAGATCTGTCTTATCTATATTTTCTTAAAATGATATATTCCAAAAGATTTTGTGCGTGTGACTCTTGACAGACCACCAAAACTTGTTAAGTGGCCCTTGAACTAAAATAATTGCTCACTCCTAACCTAGACATTAAGCTTTCCTGGCCAGAAACCATATTATCATTAGGGATTTCCATAAACTGTGGAGGAAGTGACCCCCGCAGCAGCTCCTTTAAGTTCTTGTTTTGCTACTTTTCAACCTTTCCAACTGCCAAAGGGGCTCTGCTGGCTGGCCTATTTTCTGCTGATCACTGGGGAAGTGAACATTACGGTTTTAAATGTACCAGTTTTTGCATCCCCGTTGATCAGCAGCAAGCAGGAAGGCAAAAACCATGGTATATTTAAAATTATGTTTTTTGCTCTCCTGGCAATCAGTGTCAAAAAGCTCTGCTGGCAGGACCCCTCCACCAGGGCTGGGGTGGGAAGCAAGCAGCAAAATGAAAAACTTAAAGGAAGTGCTATGGGGGGTACTTCCTCTGCTATTTATGGAGATTCCTAATGATCAAATCTGCCTGTAAATCACTTAGCAAAATTCCAAAAGTGTATAAAACAATGATTATAAAATTACACTCCTGATAGAGACGGGCATTCTGTCAGTTCTTCTTGTTCTCTCTCTCTTCAAAGGAACAAATGTTCATTACTCTTCCTGTTCCCTGTAGCCAAACGGTCTTTGAGTCTTGCTTAGTCTCAATTACTTTGATACAAGTTTTTTGATTGCTCTTAAATCTTACAGTTCTCATGTATTAATGTATTAAATGAGCTGTCACTTCTTAAAACATCATTCTATTTATCGTAAGTAGATCTTTAGCTGAAGATTAATTGGTAGAATATAATTTTCAGTGTTTTACTGAACAGCCAAGTTGGGTTGGTACGACTGTGTTCTGAACTTAAAAGAAAAATGTTAACAAGGTATCTCTAGCTTGTTCTATATCTAGAACTTGCTGTTATTTCAACATAGCAATTAATTATAATCAGTCATAATTAAAAACTGGACTTGTATGAGTTAACAGTTTTTCTGAAAATATTAGCTAGGTGTTAAAAAATACCTATTTATCAGAAACCTATTATAATCAAAATCTCAATATGTTGAGACTCAATATATATCGCTTGCTAGTTTATAGTATACTTATCCATCACCCTGTTCAAATTTCCTTGGAGAAGATTAGACTTGCCATTCTGGTCTACCGTCAGATTACATTATTCTATTCTCATTTTCATCAACTTCGAAACTAAATAATTCCACTGATTTTGGTAGGGTTACTTCTGATTATGTCTCATCACTGGAAAACACTTTCTCTCCATTTACTTTTGGAGACTGGCTTTATGGGTAATTCAACAAAAATGTGAGTCTCAGCCTAAGCATTCTTACTAAACTTGTTTATTCTTAGGGTTTTGGTGCAAAGACATAATTTCTCTTTTAAACAGGCCATGTCCATGTCTTATTCTCAAGAGTTAACAAGCCATTTACCACAGAATGTCCACACTTAATAAGAAGCACTTCCCTAAAAGGCTCCATTATATTATAGCAGGGGGATCCTAGCAACCCCTACTCCTGGCTTTGCAGGCCATGTGAGCTGACACAGAACCAAGTTACCTGACCCAGCAATGGTGGTACACTGGTCTTACCTCCAATCTCTTTGTGGACCCCCTGATGACCTACCACAGAAACCCAGGGTTCCACAAAATACAGCTGAAAACTGCTAAAGCATATCTTTAAGCAGCATAAGCCACAATGATAAATATTTAATATCCACAAGGGATGCCAGTATCATTTCTGATATGTAAATATACAACTTGGGTAACATAGGCATTTGAGAACTGAAGCGGCCCTTGATTATATTTCTCCAACGTGACCTTAGCTGGCACATGAGAGCACAGATTATCCTTCAGACAAAAAGTAAGAAAGCTGCAAACATTGCACACAGAAACAATTATGGACAGAAGCTGATAGCTTGACTCCTATCCTAGTATCTCTTAAACTTGGTTTAGAATCAGAAAATTTTAACAATGTTAAATAAAAAGGTAAAAACTAATCTAGTAAAAATATTTTAAAAGTTCTCACTAGCTATTAAAAACTAACCATGAAACCTACTGGTAAACCTGACTTTTGGAAAAATAAAAAGATATAGTAAATTTTAATAATGGTCTACTCCAGCACGATCATCTGCCAGAATTAACAAAAAGGAATTGTGAATAAACCAGTGAGTCTCCATGTTAACTCCTTTCCCTATAACTTTAAAATTTGTGGCTTATGGTTCAACCTTTGAAATCCAATGACTAAAGGTTCTAGAACTAAATCTAGTTCTAAAACCATAAAGATAACCTTCCATCACCCTTGCTATGAATTTCACTGTATTTATTGTCCTCTGTTCTTTCCTTGTTGGCTCTTTTTCTCTACAAACACTGGCTACAAAATTAATCTAATTATTTTCAAAAGGTATTTAGCTCCCTCATGTCTTAATAAGCGGCAAGGTCTCACATCCACATAAAATCTGATAATGGTCTTATATATGTGTAGGTTGTTTTTTCTGTAGCTGTTAGGAAATGAAAATTCTCTGCACTAAAACAGGCAACCGGCTTAGCAGTCTGAGTTTCCTCCCTCATTATATTGTTATTAGTAATTACAGTAAGGCTCCTAAGAATTGTCTAACTTCTTGTTATCTGGAGTTATCAACTGCTCAGTAAGCCTGTCTGCAACCATACTGTCATTTTACTGTCACATACTTGATTAATCTTCACTGATCTTTCTTACCACTTTTTTTAGGGGTCCAACCAAAGTTTGTACCATATCTTCAGCTGCTCTGGGTCATCCAAAAAGTTGGTGTCTACCATAAAAAAATTCACAGCACCCTGAGAATGTTGTTAAGACTTTAACACTTTTTTCACACCTACATTAAAGAGTACTGAACATCTCTCTTCCTTTAGTGAGGTAAAGTGGCACATGAATATACTGCGTATTCAGCTACTCGCAGTAGCTGAATCCTATTTCATTGGGGGGGGGGGGTTAAATGAAAAGTTCTCAAAAAAATTCTCTACGCCATAACAGAAAATAAGATCATATAATTTATACTAGATTTTGGACTTACTTCCTTACTCCATTCAATCAGCTTTGGGAATAAAAGCTCCCCTGAAGCAAGCCAGGCAATGAACATGTCATTACTTTTGGCTGTAGACTAAATAAAATAGCAATGGACCAAATTCCTAACCTGGACAGTTAATGTAACTAAGGCTCCTGGGGGGTCTTTCTAAATGTTATTGATTCACATATTTAATAACGAAAAACATCAATTGAAGTTATGTTAGCCCTAAGCAAAAAACCAGAAACAAAGTGTTTTCATTGTATCTTCTGAACAGAAAATATTATTAAGTCATGACAAATTGGTGCAAGTCCCATTACCATTTGGAAAAGGGGGGAAAAACACAAGACATGAGAATATGAAAATACAAGCTATCAAGAGCTAGAGGTTCCTTATGAAACTGTCAGTTATTTAATTGTCTCAAGCCACATTAACAACTGAAAGAAGATAAAAGGAACAAAGTATCCAGTTTACTGAGGCCACATTGCATAAATAGTGCATGTGACAGGGGGCAAACTCGATGCCAGATCACAAGCTGGCCCACCTACCCGGCTAGGGCAGTCTGCCCAGACTCACCTGCCACGACATGAGTGTTAACAATATATTAAGCAGGAGCCTGCCCATTCACGGCTCCAAACCTGAACTCCATGGCTCATGCCTTGCAGATGGCATCCAGATTGTGACTGCTTCCCGGTCTGAAGCCAAGGCAAATTCAGTCCACCATTGGGCTCCATTTATGCGTGCACTCACTCCGCCCCTCACAGAGGGCCTCTTGCACTCCGCCCCCTCTCACAGGGGCCTCTAACATAACGCCTATTACTGGGCCACACTCCACCCCCCCTTACTTCCCTTGAGTGGCCCCTTTGGGCCACTGGGCTTCACTACTTGCACTCCGGTAGGGCACATGCAGCCCTTCGGTTGGCCTGGCCTTATGCCAAATACCAGGCTGACTCCACCTCAGGCCCCTCACCAGGCCCCTTGACTCTGTTTTCACTCGTGAGCGTTGGCCCATGTACTGTCCTTCTGGCCGCTCTTGCAGGCCTACTCAGTACCCCCGGTGCAACCCTTCAAGCCTCCCTCAGAAGCCTCACTCTGCCCCCCCCCACACGCAGTCCTTCAAATGCGCCTTTTTGCACCCTACTCTGTGCTGGCCCTCACCATAACTCTTCTCAACAACACTGCCCCCTCCGGGGCCTCCAGAACCCATTGTCCCTGATGGGCTCATGTGCCTACTAATGAGCACACCTGGCCCCACTACTCCCACAGCTCTCACAACTACCCACCAGATGGTGGGGGACGTGGTTAAGGCTCCTCTACCCGTCTTTCACAGGGGGGAGTAATTGGTCTGGTATTTCTTGGGGGCTGCCCCAACACAGACAGCCCTGCCAGACCCCCCTTCCCCGGCAGGGTGCAGTTTTAGGTCATGCCCAGGACTTCTGCCTAGTATAAGTTCCTTGGAGATGGCAGTGGCCTAACTTAGGATTGAAACAGATGTTGCCTTTGTGCTACTGTAAAAATGTTTATGGCAGCACAAAGCAACACCAAATAGACATCCATACCTTTTGTTGTACCACACAGCAGCCACAACAGAAAGCAGTAATAAATGGTGCTGCTTTATTGGGGTAGATGTCTATCTGCTTTATGGCAGGAAGGCATTGGCAGTCAAAGCTTCCTATGCCCTCCTGCTGCCCTGAATAGGCACCTCTCCAAGGCTTGAGAGGCCTGGTTCTGCATGCCCTGGGAATTCTTGCACAGGATTGGGCCCCTCAGGCCCTGGGAGGACCCGCCCAGTTTTCCCAGCTTCTACAGATGCACCCCCAGTGATCTCCAGGGTACATCTCCAGAAGCAAGGAAATTACGGACCAAACAGGAGTGCTGAACTCATTTTGGTGGGCTCAGTCCCAAAACCACACCAGAGTGTCCTGGCTTTCCCTGCTTCCAGAGATGTGTCCCTGGGATCTCTGAAGCTTGCTTCTGGAAGTGAGGAAAGTTGGGGTTCCCCACTCGCAAGGATGTGCCCCAGGCAATCTCCAGAAATCCCAGAGATTGCTGGAGGTGCACCTCTGGAATTGAGGAGCATATTGTCCACTGTCCCACAAGATCAACAGGTGGGACAACAAGTGATGCATGTTTCACCCAATGAAGTGGGTCAGCTATTTCTAACCTTAGAGAGACATCTACTCTGTGGAAATACATTCAGGAAGATTTTACCCCGAGTGTTAGAACCCTCTTTATTATTTATTATACTCAGATTATGAACAAGTTCTTACAGTTTCCCAAGACTGTACTGATTTTTTTTTTATGTGGGGCCTTGCTTCCTTAAGAAATGCATGTAATCTTTTCCTGCTCTTTGAGTTTATCTCAATACTTCTAATGCTGCCATCCTATGTATTCTTCTACTCACTATATACTAAACCTTGATCACTGAATTGAAGGAGAAGCTAGTAAAATTTGAAATTTAAATTTGATTTATTTTTGTTTGTCTTCCAATGTGAGCAAACATTGAATTCCTTTGGGATAGAAAGTAATGGTGTATATTGTACAGCAAATAAAATACAGATGAAGATAATGGATTTGTAGTTATCGCTTATGGGGTGTTTTTGGAGTTTTTTTGGTGGGTTTTTTTTAAAGAACAGGGATGGGGTACTGGTCTGTAATTAATAGCAAGTGATGCATTCAAACAGGTACAAAATGAATTTGTGCAATTATTTGGTTAGAAACATATTATACTTCAAATCTGAACTGCATCAGGCTTAGTCTTGAACCTGGCCAAGATCCAGTGAAACAGTGTAGCAGACTCCAAATTTCAGACAGCTTGGAGAATGAACTAAGATGATGAGGGGGAAACTGCAGGACTTGATTATTTATCCTTTGATATTTTGCTATTCCTTCAGGGAAATATTGAAGCAAGATTAAAAGAAAATAAACAAACCTCAGTAAATACAAAACAAACTCTTCTCACTGAGAATCTGGAGTACAAAGCTCTCAGTCTGCATCTAATACCATCGGAGACCCAATCCCATGCCTATTACTTGGACAGCTGGTGAATTTTCCACCCTTACAGGTAGATGTTTATGCTGAAATATTCTCTTGCTAGACAACTCTTGGAATAATATACCCCCATATAATGGTGTTTGGATGCAATTTAAAAATAAAAATTAGCTTCAATTTTAAACTAAAACAAAAATACAAATATTTGGTTCAATTCCTATCAACATGTCAAGTCTACAATGTTAAAACATGCAACAAGACAACTTCATGCATACTTCAGTGTACAGAACATCAAGTCACTTAAACATGCTTACTGACTGACCATCCTTTTTACAAATGAGAGAGAGACAGAGAGAGATCCTTTTTATTTATTTATTTTTATCACTTGATGTTGCTTATGCAATACAGTAGCCTCATCAGACTAGAGAACCTATGTGGTTTTCTTCTTTAAATTCTTACTATTACTTAAGAAGTGTAAATAATTAACTGCTTATTTATCTTAGAAGATAGATCCATGTGTGAATATTGCTTAGCCAACCTTTTAATATGAAGTATTTCAATGCCATACCATTTCCAAAGTGAACCATTTCTTCAACAGTCACCCTTATTGGTGCACTAGCAAACTGCCCGTCAAGAATGATATGGGTGGCGGGGGGAAGCAGGTGGGGACAGAGGCCGGAGTCCAGCCCCCTCCTCCTGGGCTGCTCCCCCGCACCACTTTGGGCCGGGACTGGGGCCATTTCCCCCCCCCCCCCCCCAATTTGGGGCCACGCGGGGGCGCTTCCCCCACTTTGAGCTGGGGCCGTTTCCCCCCACCCCGCTGCTGGAGTTGAGGGCCTGGGCCGAGGCTGCTCCCCACCTCCTCCTCTCTGCTTCCTGCTGGTGCTGGGAACCATGATGGCCACAGTCATAGCTACAGTAGCAGTCCCAGATGGGCACAGCCACGGGTCACCTCCCTCTCCTCTTCCCTGCTGCCTCCCCCTCCCCGCTGGCTGTTCTTGGGGGGTGGGGAGGTGTTGCGCCGGCCCCTGGCTCCAAGCAGCACGGCGGGTGGGGGGGCTCAAGGCCTGCACCACTGGCTCTGGCCCCAGTCCCTGCTGTTATGGCAGTGCTCTGCTGTGTAGGGTGGGGTGGGGTGAGGCCAGTGCGGTGTGGCCAGTACCCTGTGCCCCTGCCGCCTCCAAGAAGCAGGGGGGAGAGGAGCGAGGCTAGCAGTGCTGACCTCGCCCCCCCGCTCTGTCCCCTCTGTCATGGCAGTGCTCCAGTCCCTATCACCCCCCTATGCCTCCAAGGAGCAGGGCAGGAGGGGCACAGCCAGCTCTGCTGGCCTCACCTCCCCGTCTGCTCCGGCCCCTCAGTCATAGCAGCATTCTGTCGTGTGTCTCTGTCTGTCCAGAGCACTCCATTTGGCTGCCAAGGCAACCGATCAGAGTGCAAATAAAGTGTTACAGACAGACAGACAGACTAAGGCTTTATAGTATTAGAATACTATTTTTCCTGATCTCTTTCACGTTCAAACCAACTTTTCCCTTTATAGGTCGTTGTAACCTCATTTTGCAGTCACTGAACCTTGTCCCTGAATCTGCTCAAAGCTAATACATTTTGCTCAAAATATTTAATACTGTCACGATTTGTAGTGCTCGCATGGAGAGGGGGTGTACTCAGATCTAACCTTCTATTATTCAGTAGATGTGTATCTGTGGTTACACAATAATTACTCTGCTCACAAAAAAATTCAAGCAATGAACCAAGAAAGGCAGATTTTGTGAAAGAACAGCATATATCCTGATTGAGTTCAGGATCCTGAGGAAAGGAAGGAAGGAGAGCAGAAGAGTATGAATCCTGGACTTCAGAAAAGCAGACTTCGACTCACTGCCTGTATTTTAAAGAAACTTGACTGAGGCTGCGTCCAGATGAGCACGGCTGTGCAATACGTGGTGCCACAGATGTCATACCACACATTCAGCTGTTCTCTGTGATGCAAGGAGCAGCGTGTGTGTGGGGGTGTTGACCCCTGGATATCCAGGGTTCCAAAAACCCTGTGGAAAAAAAAAGCCGAGTGGCATATGCAGGGGCAGAACACACTGCTCAAAACCAGAGCCTAGCTACCCAGCTGCCAGCCAGGCTTCAAGCAGCAGGATTGCCACTGCTCCAGCCCCAGGAGGCCCCAAGGACCCCAGGTAAAGCTGCTGGGGCCAGCCCAGTGCTGGCCCCAGTCCCCCCTACCCCACCCAGGGTAACCTGCTATGCACTAGGGGATGCATGGCATAGGTGTTCCCTGGGGACAACTAGCGATGGCACAAGGTGCACTGATACTAGATGTCCCTAGGGAACCAAACATCTACATTTGTGTGGACATGGCATGAGGATGCAGAAACAAACCATCCTATTGCACAGGAAGACTAGCAAGTATGGCAGAACAACAACTTGGCTTAGCAGGAACTCTTCAGTGAGCTAAAACACAATAAGGAAGCTTACAAGAAGTGGAAACTTGGATAAACAACTAGGGAGCAGTATAAGAGTACTGCCAAGAAGGCTAACAGTATACCAGGCTACAGTTGGGCCAACTATATGGTTGGGAGAGTTGAGGGACAAGCTTTTGAGCATGTGTGCCCTTTTGCAGGTTCAGTATGGATTCACCTGGTTCTTTATTCAAATGCAAAGCCCCTTAGACAATAAGATATTTCCTATCAACCAGAGCTGACTTGCCAGATACATCCTGCCAACAAAATCATGAGAGGATCTAGGATTCTCTGATGAGGCTGATCACCTGATAGAGAAGGAGTCACCTGATAGAGACTGGAAAATAATATAAGGTGAGAAGCTGAGCCATTCAATCTCTTCAACCATTTTCACCATCTTAAGAGGTGGGAAACACTAACTTTCTGAACTCAAATGGACCTCTCAACCTAGATTCTTCTGGGGAAAGGATGAGCTAATGAAAGGAACTGTGCTCAGGATATTTGTTATTTTTAAATGATCTGTAGTCTCTTGTGCCTTTTCTGTTAAGTAAAGAAAACACATGCAAAAATCTATCTGCACTGTAGATGTCCACTTGCCTATACCCTCCAGAAGAGTTAAATTGTAAACCAGAAGGCTTGCACCTTTGGTGAGATTCTGAAAAAAGGCTGGAGTGATACAGCCTTGATGGTCCTGGAAATGTATAAAAATCAGGATTTTTCAGTGGTTTTTTTTATTAAACTGCCTATATAGTTGGGAAGGATGTTAGGCAAGTTTTGGGCACAAAAGCTATGGTGCTTGTTCAACAACTCTCCCATTGATACACATGGTTCAGTAAAAGATATAAAAAAATTCCTTACCATTCTGAAAAAGGGCCTAAGCTGAGATGTCAGTAGTCAACCTTGCGCACATCCAGTTAAACTACAGGTTCCACCTATCAGGAAATGTTCCTAAAGATTTTCTGTACCTCATGAGTGTGCTTCAGATCTCGATACAGTGATATTGCCCTCATTTAGACTCTGCAGGCCTAAAACACCTACAGATCCAGCCCCTGGATTTCCTAACAGAAATCTGGTAAGTGGTCAAGAAGGCACAGTTGGTTAAATCCTGTCACAATCCCATCACCAATTTGTACTCATAAATGATATGACACAAATTACCAATATTTCATCCACAATGTAGTGCATGTGCAAAAAGGCAGGAGAAACACTGCACATGTAAAATAACAAGTCCAGCTGAAACAACAGCCCTTAAAATGTACTGCATTTTCCTGCAGCTAACATGCACCTTTCATGGAAAAAAAACAGCTCCTGGAAATTGGAGCATGCATTACACACAAGAAATATGGTAAGAATAGTTTCTGCCACTTACTAAGCAAAATCAAAAGTGAAGCCTTCAAGTGATCCACACAGAACAGCATAATGAACAGGCTCAGGTCCCTAGCTGCTGCAACGCAGTTACTCGCTACAAGGAAAGATATTTTTCTTTTTTATTCTGCCTTCCAAAAACAAGGTATCTTATTTCGGGGCATGTTGCATGCAAGAAAATACAGTATTTCATAAAGATTAAGGCTTTATAAAACTCATCTGAAGATCTTCCTCAGGTAGTCCACAAACAGAAAAAATAAAAAGAGTCTTTTCTGTCAGACCTGCAGAAGTATTGTACATACCTTGAATTAAATATATATAGCAGAGATAGGCAACCCCCTGCACAAGTGCCAATTAGTGGCACGTGGTGATGTTTTCCTTGGGATGCCAGGAGGTGTGCTAAGGAAAATGTTTAAATATATATATAATTAACTTGGTGCTCCAGGCTCTCCAGAGCAGCCACAGGTCCAAGCGCTACAGCAGGCAACATATTTATCTTAAACCGGTTTTGGCCATTTTGAAAGCAGTTTATGTGCATTAAACTTCTGTTGTGTTACAGATTTGAACTGGTTTCCAATCGCTAATATCAGTTTCCTGTGTAATTTCCGTCCCTAGCCCTAGCCAACTGATTTCTGCTTACCAACCTAGCCTTTAAATTTTAATCCTATTTCAAACAGGATCAAGAAGAATGAGTTTGAGGGACATGATTTTGTACCCCATTTTGAAGAAAGACTGCTCTTCTCCCTACTAGCCTAATAACTTCTTTCTAAGTAAAAACTTATTTTACAACATATTATGCTGTTCACATCTACCGAGCCTCATACTGACTAGCAATACCAAAAGGGATTTTCTGTGGAGCCTTCTCAACCAACTACCTTCAGGAAAAAAAATCTAAGCTTTTAAGTGCATGAGTTTAGCAATGAAAACATAATACACATTTCTACATTGGAATCATCTCTAATTGTAGTATAAACATGCAGTACATTACAATGGTAGTGAAGTGTCACAGGTTCTATCTACTGGAGACCTTGAGGATTCAGGCAGTCACATTATCACTACTATTGTTGCCCAAGATACCTACATTAAAGCTGGCTTGAGAATGCGTAACTTTAGTATGCAGAGAGAGTATATTGCTATCAGTTACAGACTGCAGTAAAGACGTAACCATACACTTTAGAAATACAAATTCAAAAAACAGCTGCATCATTTATAGTCCCTGAAAAATGCCTGTTCCATACATTTCAAACAGATTTCAATAGATAGCACTGTATTTCTTGTGTAGATATCCCCCAACTGTAAGGAGGGAAAGGCAGAAAACAAAGACTGTTAATTCCTGCTTGTTTCTATGATCTTGTTACCCTTTCAAAACATAAGAACATAGGATTGGAAGGGACCTCCTAAGACCAGTGAGTGCAGTCCCCTGTGTTTGCAGGTGATTGTTAACCCAAGGAATCAACAAAATCACCTCTTCAAATTCTCACCCACAATAGCAAGAAACAAACCACTCTATTTGACAAACCACTCCGTGCATGTCCTTTCACAGCATTTGATAAAGCAAGCTCCGGCTCATGAAAACACACATTTCTGATTTATTATAAGTTGCATCTCTACCCCCTGCCTTCATGTTGCAGTAAAACAATCATCCCATTAATTTCATCTCCCATTATTCTTGGCAAAATATTTCTGTACTAGCAGACAACTGAATACAGGCTGAACCGAAAAAAAAGAAAAGAGCAGCAAATCACTGAAATCACAGAATGAGGCCTGGAAGTGACCTCACCAATTCATCAAGTCCACCCCACATTCTGAGGCAGGGCTAGGAAAAGGTATACAATACATCCCTGATGGATATTTGTTTAATCTGTTCTTAAGAGCCTCCAATAGAGGGAAATCCACAGCCTTCCAGAACATTTAGCCTGTTCCAGGACATATTTAGTTAGAAAGCTTTTCCTAGTAATGAGCAACCCTTCTTTGCTGGAAAAGTTATTTCTGATGACAGAATTTCTTGTCCTATCCTCAGTGGCACAAGGAACAAATGATCACCATCTTCTTTATACCAACCTTACACAGGCTTGAAGACTATTATTGTGACTCTCAAGATCCATTTTTCTAGACTAAACAAACCAATGCTTTGGTTTTGATAATCAAACTAAATAAATTCAGTGCTTGTGAAAGTTGTTTGATCAATACATAATGTTTTCTGTAATACCAAGTGGCTCTTTTTTCCATATTGTTCAAGGGAGATCTGCAACAAGGATTAGCACAGTTTAATAATTCATGGATTTGATTTAACCTAAAAGCCTTTTAAATATGAATGCCATTTTATTTTAAATATGGATTGCCATATATTTATAACCATACAAATTTAACTACCAGTTACATTACAGTTTTTCCATATCAATAGTTATAATTTTTGCCCTTTAACAGGATACTGTACTGTAAAAAAAATTTCAGACTGTCTGAACACTAGGCCATTTTTAGACATGTCTTTGCTCTGTCTGCACTGGCTCTTGTATAAAGTATCTATATAGTATTACATTTTAAAACTGCATATTGAATATTATTCACATTTTATGATCATCTGGAAAAATGTTCCATCACCAGAATTAAACACTACTCATAATATTTTAAAAGGGCTTTCAAAGAAAATACTGAATAGTGAATTTTAAGCCAAAGATATTCTGAAAAAGCATCTTTCAAAGAAGACATGGATATCAGTGCAGGAAGCCCTATGGCAAACACATTGGTTTGCCAAACCAAAGAACATCTTATACATAAAGTTTTGAAGAATAATTTATTAATTAACAAGAAAATAAAGCACTTTGTAAGCAGACACTACAGGAAACACAGCTAAAGACAATTTACTTCCTGCAAAAAAATAAAAAAATGGAACTGTAATTTAAATCACAAAAATGTTTGCCAAATTGATCATTTTTGGTAATAAAAATAAACTGACAGCTGTAGAAGCGAAAAATTCAAGATCAAAAGACAAGTTTAAGGAACACATAAGTTAATGATAATAATGGAAGACTTCAAATAAAGGTGACAACATATTAGGTATAGTATTAGAGAAGGACTCATTAAAAAAATTAAATAGTTTTGAAAAGTGGGGCAAAACTACCCTTTTAAAAAGGCTGTACTATAAAAGACAACAAAGCTAATTTTATACTCTAATAATGTTTATGCCTGAAATTAATATTATAAAGAAAAAACCAAAATATTAAAGACCAATTAAAACCAAGCATTTTCCAAGTTACAAAATATGTCTTTCATAATATCCTGCAGATTTTCTAGGTTTAAAAGGTTACAATAAATCCAAATTAATACATATGTTCAATAATGACATATCATACAAAATAACTATAACCTAGTTATAGTTGCATCTTGAATTTGTTAGGCCAACTGTTAAAAATGTTAACAAATCATGCACTTGTACTCACCCTAATATTCGGCTCATTCCATGCCTAGCAGCATAATGTAATGGAGTATTGTGCTGATAAGTTTCCCCATAAGAAGTATTTGGATCAAGAGTTTCTTTTAATTGAGGATTGCTCTCATATATTTGGCAGGCCAGATTTTCATCTCCATTTATAAGTGCTTTGCGGAATTTGGTGGTTGTATTTCCCATGTTGGTACAGTAATTGATGGCACTTTTTCCTTTCCCCTTCAGCCACTTGTAAGGGTCTGCAACATGTTGAACATCCTGAAAAACAAACAGTATTTCAGATGGCCTTGTAAACCTGTTTTATCTTAAATGAATTTGTCCAGAAGTGACACTACTGTAACTACAGTACAAATGCTTATGGCTAGGAAACTCTATTGTGCATAATCAAAATCCTCATATGAATAGTTAAAAATTGGCTGGATTTTCTAATTCTTCACAGGTTAACTAGTTCCCTGTTAAATTATAATGGACTTCCACATTAACATGGTTAAAATGTTTTTACAATGCACACACCCTTTGGACTTGGGTGATTCTATTAAAATAAACCTAAGAATATAAACATTTCTATTGTGCCCATACCCCTTTATAACAAAGACTTAATCTGAATTCTGGTAACTATTAAGTGACTGCAAAGTTAAGTTGTAGCAAAATCAAAGTAGAATCATTGAAAAAAGAGACGACTAAAATATTTCAAAGGCAGCAAAGGTTTTTACTGTGATTATTTTTTTCTCAATATGTAAAATCTGCATTGAATATAACCAGCACAACTCTTCCTAGCAGGGCCACTGGCAGGATCATCACAGTCCTTCCCCAGCAGCCATGCAGTGAATGTAAGTTTTAATTCCTCAATCAATCATGTATATTTTGTAGCCACTAAGGATCAACCAAGAATGAGTCCTTCTCCCGCAGTACAAGGCACTGCACAGAATTATGTATGGCGCTAGGCTAGAGCATAAAATCTACATAGATGAAGCTAGATAGGTCAGGGCTATGGATAGCTGTTCATTTGTAGCGCTACACTTGTGCTATTACAGCCCCCTGGCTGGAGAGCTGCAAAGTTACTTCAAAGGTGAGCTCTCCAGCCATGGGGCAATATGTTTCTCCTAGTCCCTACCCTACCAGGGAAGGGGACAGGCTGTCAACAATCCACCCCCTACAGGAGTAACAGGGACAAGTGTAATCTTCTCTCCCCCACCACTGTTGTTGCTGTTCTTGCAGTCATGATGGGAACTTGGGCTCTCAGTGCAGTGGCAGGAAATTGGGCCCTGGCTGTTCTTACAGCAAACCTGGTGCTCTGGCAACAAAGACAGTAGTAGTGGAGTCCCATGAGGCCTCCTTGACAGCTTGTCACTGGATGAGGTATTGGGAAGTCGGACATTTTCCATCCCTCTTGGAGGTAGAAGAACAGAGGACTATGAGAAACTAGGGGTCCTGGAGACCCTTGTAGCACTATCTGTACCTGTAGGTAGCTGTTACATGTGGTACTACAAAACCTCACACTACAGAGAAGTTCCTGCACTATTCTGTGGTGCAGGGGTTATCAACCAGGGGGTATGCGAACCCCCAGGGGTACTTGGGAAGGCGTCGGCGGGCAGGGATGCAGTGCCACCACCCACCGCCCTGCACTGCTGCCTCCCAGGAGCAGGGCTGGGGCAGGGCAGGGTGAGGGCAGTGGCACCCCTCTGTGGGCTGTGCAGGTACTGTGGGGGGGAAAGTGGGGAAAGATCACACATGGCAGCTGCCACTGCCACCTACTACCCTGCGCTACTGCCCCCCC
>NW_005842785.1:132818-175185 GCF_000455745.1 Alligator sinensis | reverse complement strand
CCCCGGCTGCATCCAGCTGCACATGCCACCCCACCCCCCTGCTTTGTGTCCGGCGACCAGGGGTACACTTATTGAAAAAAATTGAAAACCACTGTTGTAGCACATGGGCCATGTGTTCTGCGCTACAAGTGTCAGGGCTATCTATACCCTAGGACAAGGGTGTCAAACTCATCCCAAGTCTTGGGCTGAATCCAGACTGTGTGGGCTCCTTTCAGGCCAGATCCTGGGTCCAGTGGTGCACATTCAGACAGCAGCACAGGTTGAGGATTGTGTAGCAGTGTGGGTCCCAGGGTGGGCAGCAGAGCAGGTCAGGGAGTCAGGTGACAGAGGAAGTTGTGGAATTGAGCAGAGATGGTCAGTGGGTAAACAGCAGTGGGACAAGTGGGCTGTATCTGCACAGCCCTCACTCCTGCCCCACCCTGCCACTAATGTCAAACTTATCCTGGGCTTTGGGTCAGATCCAGACTGTGTGGGCTCCTCCAGGGTCAGAACCCAGATCCAGTGGTACAGGTCCATGATCATGTGGCAACACAGGTTGGGGAATCGTACAGCAGCATGGGAGTCCAGGACAGGGGGACACAAGTGTAAAAAGAGAGAGGTGTTGAGCAGCACAGACTGTGAGGGAAGGTAAGGGAAACAGTAGGAACAAACAGCAAATGAGGACAGGGAAGGGAAAGCCCAGTCAAAACTGTAGGAGGTTCTTCGAATACCTGAAGGTCTTGAGCTTTGACTACAAACTCAGTGCCTCCCCTCTAAGAACACACAGCAGGGTGGTAGTAGATGTACCTCATTGGTTCTGGTGCCCCAATTAGGGTCACTGCTCCGAATATAGGCAGGTGCTGTGGTAGACCTCACTGGTTGCCATTTACCATCTCAACAGAGCAGTCCCTGCTTTGGCTGCTTCTGCAGGTGCTCCTACCTTTTTGGCTATAGACGATTCAAGATGTGCTGAATTATTGCATCTAGCAGATATGCTGCCCTTGCTCCCCTCTCTGACTCAGGCTGGTACTAGCCATCTACATGTCTCAGAAGACTGTGATGTTTGGCTTCTTGCATTACCATAACCCCCTCTAGGTAAACTGTGCATCAATATAGAACTTAAATAGTTGGGAAAAGTGCCACCTGGGAGTTTCCCTCCCCACTTCCTGTGAGTTGGAATAGTCTGCGATGCACGCAGCTGACTGCTTGGGCCATGGGCTGGGCTAGGGGAATGACTGGCAGGAGGCTGGCCATCCACCCTGTCAGGGACATGTGGGAGTTCCACGATAGGACACGGGCCACTGTTGCTAAGGTAGTGTGGGAGTCTAGCACATCATCTCCCTCTGCTACAGCTGCTCTGAGCACTCCTAGGCATGTACAGGGTGGCCATCATAGAGGACAGTCTGGTTGTCCTGTTCTTGAAGCAAGAGAAAAATAGAGCACAGAAAGGCGTCGGGTTTCGTATCGATAGAGGACAGAGTAGCAGATAACTGGAATGTCCTTTATGATGGCCACCCTAGGCATGTACAATGTTGATGTTGTTATTACTTTGGTGAGTGTCATCTCAACATTTTAACATTTTATGCTCATTTAACAATTACTGCTGCAGAAATGTTAATGATTATATCAAATGGCAAAAGGAAAATGGTAATTTTCAAAAGATTTTTATTTTAGCAAAACCCAATGAACAGAATTTCATGGGACAAAAAAGGATTTCTTTAGCTCACAAGCTTCCCAGGTGCTTGTGGTAACAAGTGTGTGTGCTGATAATAGAGATGGTCCTCTCTCTGAAGAGCACAGAAACCATATATTAAGATGAGAAAACACAGGTGCCTGCAGTCTGACACACAATGATAGAACAAGGTAACAATGATATTCTGGCAGCAGACACAGCACAGTAGCAACTAATTATTATTAATTTTTGCAGCCATGATGACAGTGTTAAGCTGGAAGGAGGAGAATGTGGTAACTCTGTAGTGCTGTACAGGGAGAGCTTCTGGGAAATTGTCAATAAGATTATTTGAAAAACTGACAAACAGCAATAAACATTTGGTAGTCAAACCAAGGACTGCTTTTCAAAGTCTTACACCTACCACTTAGTAATCTGCAACTGAACACACACACTGCTTTAACACAGGAACAAAATTTATTATCAGGTCTAACTCCCTTGGGTGAGAGACAGGGATGTGGATGGGAAGGAACAGATCCAGCTCCCCTGTGAGAGGGGAGGCTGTGGGGTTAGGTACTAGGCTGGAAGGGACTTTGAAAAAGGGGGTAAACCACCTCTGAATGATAGGCAGGGGGGTGAGAAGGGACAGGATGAACAGAAATGTTGGGAAGAAATGTTTTCTTTTACAGAAGTAGTGAATATGGGATGGGGAACACTCTCTTAGGTGGGAGGCAGAGGAGCAGTAATGGGCAGGGTGGGGCAGATGCTTTAAAAATTTGTGGGTTTTTAAAGCATTCTTATTTTAATATCTTCTTATTTTAATATCTTAGTCTATTTTAGTAAGTTGTGTCTGTTACTGTTTCACAGTGCAGCAGCTGTTGCATTACTGTTCAGCCAAGGAAATGAAAATGGCTCACTGTTCTTCACTCCAGGTGTTAACAATTCTCTCTCTTTTTTAATGGCCTTGATGTTCAACTAATCAAGCCAGGCACTTTAGGGTAATTTTGCTGTCTGCTAGGTGCTCCTGGTCTCTCTCCTCCCATCTCTCAGCTGTGGAGACTCTTAACCTCTTTTCAGAATCACAGGTCCATCTACGAAGACCAGTTTTCAGCAGCAGCTAGAGTTTCAGCTTTAGTTAAACAGGAAAGAGAGGGCGAGTCAACAGAAGATTATATTCTGTCCCTGCTCTGTGCAGTCATAACTCTGGAAAAAAAACCCTTCGTTCTCCCTTCAAAAACATGGCATCCATTATATTCCAGGGTATGTTGCATGTGAGAAAATACGGTATTGTCAACTCAAAAAACCCACCAGTCTTTCCAAATGAAAAAATAAGTTGCTGGATAAATTTATGTTTCCTAGTCTTTTCTACTCTATACAGTTCTTTATAAACTGTTCAGAATTACAGGAAACCCTTGGTATTCACGGTTTCAAAATTCATGAATGCTGAACCCGCATTTTAAATACACTTTAAACACTCATCCTTGGGAGCTCCATGCTTGCTCCTGCTGGGCTCCCGCCGCTGCTGTGCCCTGCCCCTAGCCGCCAGGGGTACTGCATTCATGAACGCAGTGCCCTATTCGCAGATTTCGCCATTCACGGGGATCACGGGAACGTATATCCCATGAATGGCGAGGGTTACCTGTATTCTGTAATGCATACTCAACTAGAAACTCAACTAAGGAGAGAAAGAGAGAATGCCAAAAGGTAGTGTTTTCTAAAAATAGGTTAACCTTGCTAAAAATATATAAATTATAAGCTTCCACCCATGTGCACAATTCACTTTCATAGTTTCATAGTTTGTAGCGTCGGAAGAGACCTGAGTAGATCATCACGTGTGACCCCCTGCCATGGCAGGAAAGAGTACTGGGGTCAAACGACCCTGGCAAGGTTTGTCTAGCCTCCTCTTAAAGACCCCCAGGGTAGGAGCCAGCACCACTTCTTTCAGAAGTTGGTTCCAGATCCTAGCCGCCCTGACAGTGAAGTAGCTAGCGCCTCCTGATGTCTAGTCTGAGCCTATCCTCTGTCAGCTTGTGACCATTATTTCTAGTCACTCCTGGTAGTGCTTGGGGGAACAGGGACTCCCCCAATGCCTGCTGGTCCCCTCTGACTAGTTTGTAAATGGCCACTAGATCCCCTCAGCGTTCTCTTGAGGTTCAGGTCCCTTAGCCTCTCCTCGTAGGGCCTGCCCTGCTGCCCCCTGACCATGCGAGTCCCCCTTCTCTGGACCCTCTCCATGTTGTCCACATCCCTCCTGAACTGGACGCAGTACTCCAACTGCGGCCTGACCAGTGTCACAGAGGGGGAGGATCACGTCCTTGGCCCTGCTTGAGATGCATCTGTGGATGCATGACAAGGTACAGTTGGCCTTCTTGACCGTGTCCCATGTTCATTTTGGCATCAATAATGACCCCAAGATCCTTTTCTGTCTCTGCCCTGACGAGAAGGGAGTTCCCCAGCCTGTAGGTATGCTGCTGGTTCTTCCCCCCCAGGGGCAGGACCTTGCACTTGTCAGTGTTGAAACCCATCCTGTTCTCATCTCATCACTTTAACTGCAATAAAGCTCCAAAAGCAATTATTTTATTTGTTTTGGTTACTTTACATGTACAGTAAGTTGATTTTAAAAGATTCTGGTAGCTTGTAAAGTAGTTATGGCAAAAAGTGTTCCAATAAGAATTTGTACAGCACCCAGCACACACTGGTGTGCCAATCTTCTTTGGGAACTTTGGCCAATATTTGCTATAAATAATATAATAATTAATTGACTGTAGCTGGAAAACAGGTGAAAACATGAAAAAGCCTCATAACTGGCATGTATCTGTAGGAATGTTAGTGCTAGAATACTGGAGCTGATTATACCCACAACTGTGGTGAATTAATGCAAGAATGAATGTGTCAAAATTTATAGAGAAAAAAACTGCATCCTAGGAACTCCAGGGTGTCTAGTTATCTTTTATAAATGTAGAAGGAAAGACTGTAGTTATTTCTTCCCTTAAAGAACTAAAGGACAGCAGTGTGCTAAAGAACAGCCTACTTTAGAATGAGGAAAGATTTAAAAATAAAACATTCAAACGTGGGTGCATATTATGGGCACAGCTGGGAGAGATACCTATACTTACAGTAACCTGACATTTTCCATTATAAGGACATCTTTTCAGTTGCTTTATCTGCTTAACTAACTGGCTGGGCAGAATTATTTTATGCTGTGCATTTGACCAAGGCTGAACGTTTCCAGGAAGTTCCAGCAAAAATGTCTCATTCAATGTCTAAATTAGGGAAAATACATTGTTTTGTTAATCTTACAAGATTCTTACAATTCTTTTCATGAAAAGAGATCTAAGCTTCCATGTTGTGATGTAGGAGCTTGAAATCTTGTGAAGGAGGGTCTGAAGTCATCACCCTGAAGTCAAGGAGTGTCTTTTACACATCACCTAAGACTGATCTTGACTAGCTCTCTCAGGGTAAAACTACCTACGCCTTAACTCTATTAGGATTTTACATCAAGGTAACCTGATGTAAAAATTTATTTTTTTCTTTTGCAATGAAAACATGTAGTCTTAGGCTTTAATTCTCCATGTCTTTTGGCTATCTTTCACCCTGCCCAACCTACTGTTAAAAAGGAATCATGAGGGGTTAGGAAAGAGAACTGAAGCTCAAGTTGTCAGAGATCCATAGCTTCCAGATCTGCAAAAGCAGCTTGACTAAGTATTCATCAGAGGGGAGCCACACATATTGTAAGCAGACATGATGAATACCTTTAGGGAGTCTTGTTTGTTGTTAGGATGCAGGTTGATCTAAACTGTAAGCAACAGAAGCTCAAAAGGGGAACTGATGAGTGGATTCTAAATACAGTGTTAGAAAAAAAAAAGTATGTCCTTGCTTCTTCTGTTTGCACTGGTCGGAAATTTAATCTAGCAACTTTACGTTATTAGTGTCCTTTATGCTGGAACACAAAGCAACACAATAAGCTTAAACATTGCTCCCAAAACTTCAGAACTTGAGGCCTTAGCCTACTTGCTCACTAAAAATTACCATCTATGCTGAATGTCTACTACTTCATTTTGTGGAGGGGGAAAAAATGAGCTCAAGTCCAGCTTACATTACAATGTTAGAATGGAAGCATAGTTTTTCTCCAGGAGCCTTCCAGGTGCAAATGACTGGCAGTAATTACAGGATATTTTAAAAAGAGAATGTTATAGATTTAATGGAGGTAGCAGCTACTGTCATTTTAACATTGTTACCTACTTCTTGAGGTACCCTGAATTCTAATTTTTTTATGATTCTATAATATCTATATTCCTTCTCTGAATAAAACTATCTTGAAGAAGGCATAGCATATGCGGGCAGATGCTGTACAATCCTCATACTGTAGAGAGCAGGGATGATCACGATATGACCGGGCTGCATCCAGCCCACGGAAACATATCATTCAGCACATGGGTCTGGAAATTGGGTGGCAAAAGGAGAAGCAGCTGCTACAGCTCCAGTAACTGCTGCAACTAATCCTGCCACCTTCATATTCCAGCCCTGTGGGCCAGGTGATGCAGCTCTGCACCCTGGATCCAGCCTGTGGACTGGCCTGGCAGACTAATCTTACACCATTCATCCAGCCTGCAGGGCCTGATGGGTTGGACACCACTGAAATAGATGAAGAGAGTACCCTACTTTATTGCAAACTAAGTGTGTACTAAAATACAAACAAGCATGTTATCCTTGTGAATAGTACTTAAAGAAATGATTCCGCAGCCAGAGGTCCATCACTTTTGTTTAAGTATTTTACACCAAGAGAGATAATTAAATAAAATGGAATAAAAATACATGTGCATGGGTATGTACAACAATCCCATCCATGACATAATTTCATGCCTATTCCAATGCAAAATGTCATTAAAAATTTCAAACTGAAAGAAACATAAAAACCTTTCCAAGCATCATGGAGTAGAACTTGGGAATTCAGATGAATATCAATTTACCAGCTATCTGACAATCAGGCACATCATAAGATTGGCTCAATTTACTGCAGGGTGTCTTTAATTTGTGACACAAAAGAAATGCCCTTCAGAACAAGTATAATAGCTTCAACTAAACACTATCAATCTTCTGCCAATGTAACTAGGTTGATGATCCAAATCTTAAATAAGGTGACATGTCATTACTTAGTACAATCTTTGCTTTAAGTTTGTTTTTTTGTTTTTTTTAACTAAATCGCAAAGTGAGAATTGTAGTATGGGGAAAGGAAAAAAAATATTTTGACATTTTACTGAAGTCAGACATCACACAGACGTGTGTGATGGTCCTGGCATTTTATATTGTCAATATCATATCCCACGAAAGAAATGAAAACATTTTCAAATGTCCTCAAGAATATCCTTTAATATAGAACAGAATTTCGATAAACACACAGTGCTCTTTACACTAAAGCATATTAAACTGCTTTGCAATACTATCTATTAAGTACTCTTATTGCAATAACTACATGGGCAAATATAGATACACTTTACAATAGATCACACATGACTAACTTAGCTCCCCCTCCAACACTTTTCACACTGGATAAGATCCAGATGCCTAACAATAAATGTAAGAGAGTATCATCAGGTCACACAGAGAGGAAGTATATGTAAATGATGGCCACATTAGAATACGGAGCAATAGTTTACAATACAACTAAGCAATACCTTGCAATCAGAAAATTCTTGAACAAAAACTGTCCACTGTATGACAGGCAGTTCTAGCTCACCTCAACCAATGCCACTGCTGTGCTATTTGTAGCTCAAACTAAACCCTGTCAATTTTAAAGCTGCTACTAAGGATGTAACAACCAGTCATAATGAGACGTGTACAGCTGATGTGGGGTTGAGAGAGAGAGAGAGAGAGAGAGAGAGATGCACAGAAACGGAGACAAAGAGAGCACAAGCAGGCCATCCCTGTATTTGTAGTGTGCATGCTTAAATTGCCAATAAGTGGTATATTTAATATTGAAACTGATGTGATGTGGTAGAAGACTAGTGATTTAAACAAATGCTCAACTTGCCCACAGGCATCTTAAGTAGTTTCATGTTATTCACTAAAGATTATGAACGGATGCAAGTCATCAGACTCCACTAAAATGGGCAACATTAAGATTCCTGTTTGTTCACTTATTGAAGTGTTTCTGCTGATTTACTTGTTTCACTAGTATATAGTGGTGTTTCATTTCAATCATGGAAAAATGTGGATTTTGGGTTACTTTTTTACATCAAAAAATTGGGAATTTTTTTCAAATCAGAGAAAACCAGGATCCCTGATGATTGCATGCTTCGAGTTCTTGAGCGCTGCCCACAAATCACTCCAGGACTTCTAGCTTGGTCTCACCTCCACCCCAACACTGGGCAGCTGGGACTGTTAGTCTTCCTCAGGACCATTCTTTTTTTTTCTTTTTCTTCAGTGCCTGTGTTTTGGAGGGGTGGGGGGAAATTGCGTTTATTTTTCTGCACTATTAACATGCCAGCACTTCCTAATGATGTGTTCTACCATCTCTCCATGCTGGCCTTCCTCTTGGTAGTAAAGCAAACCTCAATATGTGTCTCCACTACATAGCCTTTGTCTGCTCAATTAATAAAGCCTTTTAAAGTTCTTCATGGCTTGTTATATGGGTGTAGATACCTCCCTGGTTTCAACCACAGGAAAAAAAAACTTCTTAATCAGCCAGGTTTCAACCACAGGAAAAAAAAACTTCTTAACCAGCTGCTACTGAGGAAAAAGAATGGGAGGCAGGAAAGGGGCTTTTTGAGGGACTATTCAGGGAACCTGGGGGGAGAAAGATCACATTTCCCATGGCCTTGGAGAGGGAGAAGATTCCAGTATTAGGAGGAACGTCCACCCAAGGGCATGGGCTTAATAGCGTCCAACTCCCCATGCTCTGAAACATTCCCTTTGGAGGCTGGGCCTGGGGAATGGCGACACAGATACCCACAAGTCGGCTACTGTCTTCTCGGGGGAGGTAGGGGATGAAAGGGTCCCTCTGTACCCATATCCCTGGCATACTCATGCAATGGATTGTGAATCCTTACCAGCGTGCACAGTGGGCTGGCTTTCAGGTGCTTCCTCCTCAGTGCTGGGAATAAAAGGACCAGGGCCTGGTCATTGGGTTATTGGCAAGGCCCCTGAGATGCCCTCAATGAACAGAGAACCGAGCCACCTTGGCACAGAAGTGAGAAAGGAAGTATCTGGGAGTGTGCATCACTGCTATTCTTCAGGGCTGAGGTCAGTTGGGAAACAGGTGCCCTTCCTGGGGCCACCTGTGACAGCAATGGCACGATATGGGGGTTCACGCCCTGTGTGTTAACCATGCTCTTATCAGAGCTGTTGTGTTCCCTCCTGCCTTGTCCTGTGCCTCTGTCTGGGACCTGGCTTAAAAACAGATTGAGGGACACTGCTTCCAGCTCCAGCTCTGCCTACAGGTGGGTTCCTGAGGCCTTCTTCTCATCTGCTCTTTAGGGGGCTACTCCTTTCTTAACACCCAATCTATTTTTGTATCATAGATGCGCCTGGTATTCACACCTTAGTCTCGCTTAAGGATGTAGGATTGCTCTTTGAAAACAGGCATTGTGTGCCTGGTGCCTCCAGTCTGATGCTGTGATGGACCTTCTTGTAGAAGGTGTATATCCACTTGGTCTTGCCCCAGCACTGCTCCCAGTCAGTCATGGCCCCATGGTCTCAACTCCATAGCAATGTACAGATTTACCTTCTTGTTCTGACAGCTCTTGCAGAGGTCCTCCTGATTCTGCTCATAATCCCACAGAGCAAGGAGGTATCCAACTACTGCCTGGGTTCAATTACCAGATTGACCACAGGCAGAGGAGAAGCAAAAACCTACTTCTACTGGCTACACAGATTTGTGGGCACACAAATGTGTGTGGGTCTGGGTGTGGTCTGGTTGGCATCAGGGTGAGGTCTGGTCAGGTCAGGTCAGTTCAGTTGAGTCTGAGTCTAATTAGGTTCCACCCCCCTGCTCAGAGTGATATATTGGGCACAGCTGCCTCAGGACCCTGTGCATTTCTGCAACTCTGGAGCACAGCACAGGGCATGTGAAGAGGCTGGACTTCCTTGGCCCTGAAGCTGTTAGGGGGAGTAGTTTGCCACATGCTCCCCTAGAAAACAAGCGTCTAGCCCAAGTCACTGTCTTACTGGAGCTGTTTGTGGGGGGGAATGGGGGGATTGGAGCAATGCATGCTGGGATGCTAGAGGACAGTGCAAACCATATCCTTGCAGGAAAAGCCTCAGTAAGTGCACAGACATTCTCCCAGGAGAGACTTTCCCCAGGAGTGACCTCTACTAGGTTGGAGATGGGTTATCTTTCTCCTAGAACCACCATCTTTGCTCTAGGACAGGGGCTTTCAACCTTTTTTGGTTGGTGTATCCCCAGCAGCCGGTTGAGAAGTGGGGAGTCCCCTGGCAGCTAGTTGAGAAAAACAAGAAGTGCTGACGGCTTTTCCGCGCCGCTACCAAGTACCCCCTGGGGCCTTCTAAAGTACCCCTAGAGGTAAGCGTACCCCTGGTTGACAATCCCTGCTCTAGGAAAAACAGCTCAAACATTTGTACAGTTGCAGAGTGGTGATTCTGCCACGAAAGACGTAGCACCAAGAGCAAGACTAAAAACACATACAAAGACCTACAAATGGCCACAAAGAAACCAGTTAGCCAGAGGCAAGTGGTCCAGGAAACTGGATTAACCAACCCAAAAGGGATGGGAAAAATGGTATACATGAACACTATAGGCCCAGTCTTGACAAGGTCAAGTGTGCATTTTTCAACTGTGAGAGCTCAGTCAACCAAGCTTAATACAGTTTAAAAAGCTTTGTTAAGAATCAAGAAAATGGGTCTGAAGCTGTACTGTAGCCTAAGGGGGGAAATCTCCAGAGACCCTTTGTTATAACATAGCCAGCTAAGCTTCCAGTGTTAATGGGATGTTCAGTTCTGTGTTAAGCTAACGCAACTAAAAGACAAACCTTTTTGCCTGTCAAAACATATCCATAGAGAGCAGAAAAAAAACAGTTGGCAATGAAGAACTGCACAGGGGGAGGACTCTTCAGTAAAATCTGAAAACCCCTCCCACAATAATAGCCCAAGAAATCTTCTGCAGCAAGAGTCTCCTAGATTGAGAAAGCCAATCAATGGGAAGGAGGATTAGTTAGTAGGGTAACACTCAAAATGCCATACATTTACTGCTAGCAGTATATCAACTGCTATCAGAATGTAGATGGAGGGTATTACAGGTAGAGAGAAATCAACCTATTTATTAATAATAGGGGTGCACCAATAAAGATCTTCTTGGCTGATATCAATAGCTGATTATTAACCAGCCATAAATCGACCAATACCAATCCTATAGCCCATTTATAGGAATTTCCTTGGCCCCTGAGGGAAAGGCAGCAGAGCAGAGTGCCCTGAGCAGGGGCAGTGCTGGGGGCCTGGGGGGCTACAGCCACCCCAAAATTCCCCATAGCCCCCCCTGTAGCCACCCTTCCCAGCACTGCCACCGCTGCCCACCCCGCACAGCTGAGCCTGCCCTGCTCCCAGCACCCCCCCAGGCAGGAAGAGGCTGCCGTAGCCCCTGGCCCCAAACCTACAGCAGGCAGCCTGCCCCCATGCCTCCCCCGGGGGTGCATGCAGTGGCAGGGAGCCAGCCCCACCCCACCACCTGGATGAGTGGGGCATGGAGCATGGCTCCATCATGCTCCTAGTCCCAGGGTCACATTCACCACCATGGCTCAGCAGTGCCTGCCCCTGCCCCAGCTCCTCCTTCACCGTGGGGGACTTGATCTGCCCCACCATGCCCATTCCCTCTGCCATGACCCCCTTTCTTGCCCCCCATGACTTACTGGCAGGATGCTGCTCTCCAAGGTGCCCAGCTGCATTTTTGGCTGCATGCATGCTGCGGCTACGTGCGTGCATGCAACATTTATCAGTTACATTATTGGCTACATTGGCCAAAAAAAGCCTACAGCTGATAATGTTAATTTTCCTTTTATCTGCACCAATTTGGTTTGAGACTGATATATCAGTGCACCTCTAATTAATAAGATTAATTTGAGCAATGGACACTATCTTAACACAACCACTGATTTTTATTTATGTTTATAAATATCAGTACATTCCAGTAACTTTAATAAAAGCAATCAAAATATGAAAATTGACTTTCAGGCTTTTTATAATAATCCAATACAATATCTAAAGAACCCTGCAAAAATTCCATGTTGTTTTAAATTTTCACTAAAAGGCAGCAATCATATTATACTTTGTCACTGACTGCTTACTAACAATTAAAATGTTTTTAATCAGTATTCAAATTTGAAGACCACCAGTATTCCCCTAATAATTTTAAATAGACTGGACAAAAATTATTGTAACTTTTAATTCTTATTTTCCAAATGACTGAAAATGAGGAAAGGATTTGTTTCTTGCCATTTTCAGGGAGCACACATTTGCATTCAAAATTCTATTGTTTTTATTTCAGCAAACAATACTTGCAAGGCTTATATATATTCATCAACTCCAAACATATTTCTTTGATATCTATGGGACGAAAGCATCTTTTTTCTTACAAGTGTATGCAACATTTACAATCACTGCTCATGCAGTAAAACCCAAATCATTCAGATACAGGAGGTTTGTAACCCACTTACTTTGGCAGTAGTTTGCTGAATTAAAGATGAACCACTCAGCTGTTTATTGTGACTTCTACATCAAAGAATCATGCTCCTCTGCTCAGCTGCAGGCCATCAACGGTCCTGCATAGCAGACATGAGAAGCAGTGCCCTTTGAAATAAAAGCTGCAGCAAGCAGCTGGAGTACCTCAACTGTCCCACATAGTTGTCTATGATAATTCACAAACTGTCAACTTTGCAGGGGAATTAAGAAACCAGCCCTACAATATACCCTGGTTCTAATGTCATGCAAAGCAGGAGGAGAGAAAATTCTCTTTGGTTAGAGAAAAATGGCAGACAGAAGTTGTATAAATGCATATGATTGGAAAAAAATTCATGTGGTGTTATAGTTTCTTAGAAACAATTTTATTCATTGCCTTAATCTCAGTAATGCTGAAAGACAGTATAACTACTGCTGTCTCAAAGGCATCTTGATTTGCCTCAGATGAGTGAACAGGTCAATTTCCTTCCAACAATATGTTAATTTAACTGGTTAACTCTACTTCAGAAAAGCAAATTTCTCTTTGGAGTATAAAAACAGCACAGCAGCTCAGTATGTGCTTAAACAACGCCAGAAAACAAAACAAAAAAATCCATTCCAAATTCTACAACTGATTAATTAAAATTTTAACAAACAAGCTTCTAAATAGCTAAACATATTTAAATAACTAGAGTTATCAAGGATATATGCCCTCTGCTTGTCCAGGTTGTAAATTTCTGGGATCATACGTGGTTTCATCGCTTTAAATAAATACATAAATAAAGTCACTTGGGTATGTATAATGGCAAGAAATGCTGCTGTCACCTTCAGCATGCCAGGAAACTAACAGAACTGCAGTTGTAACAGTCCTTCAAACTAAACTGGACAAAATAATTTTGTAGGTAACAATTGCACACTGGCAGGGAAACAGCCTGTAAGACTGGAGTACTGTTATAGCCTAGATGGTCCAAGAAATAGATGAAAAACAAGGTTTTTTGGTGCTCTCTTTCATCTGACCAACCACATACTTGGTAGAAATGTTAGACAAACTTTCAGGCATAAGTTCAGGTCTGGGGAAGAAGCAAGCATGGCCTAAGCTAAACAACAAATAAAACAATGGCTCCTGTCAGGTCCATACATAAAAGAACACAGACATTTAAGAAACTGAAAGAGGGCTTTCAAACAACCTTCAAACATCATCCAACTCCTCAGCAGAAGCCAACTCCCTGTTTATCAAAAAACATACAACCCAGCCTCTTAAGAGCAGATGCAAAACCTGTCTACATATTTCCATGGCCACCATAGTCAGTAGTTAAATCATCTGATTACATTGCATGATTAGTCCTACCCATGTTCATCAGAATAGGGTATACCTGGCCCAATGCACCAAAAGCCATACCAGAAACTAAGTGGGTGAAACTAAACAACCAGTAGACTCCCCATGAATGACGTGTGCCCCTCGCGGCAGGGCTGGGGGGGCGGAAGGTGGCGGAAGCACGGCAGCGGCAAGCAAGGGAGCTCCTGCAGATGCCGTTGGCACTGTCGGTGGCGGGGGGGGGGAGCACCAACCTGGGGTCGGAGACCACCTGCAGACACTGCTGGCAGTGTTGGTGGCAGCCAGCAGGGATCATGGACCACCCGCAGACGCTGCTGGCAGTGTCGGTGGTGGGGTGGCAAGTGGCGACCGCCCACAGGTGCCACTGACAGTGTTGACGGTGCCTTTTTGTAGGGGGTGCACCGCCACGCTCATAGGGTGCATGTACACCCACATGCACCCTCTACATGTCGCCCCTGACACTCCAGAACTAACTAAGAGGAAAAGGATAATAGATTGAAACACCGATCACCTGTGGCAGAACACTTTTCGCAGAACAATCAGTCTTTTTCTGATCCAACCGTACTTGCATTCAAGGGAAATCTACAAAATACCTTCAGAAAACAGGGCTGAGAACAAGAATTTGTAACTTTACTGGATGTTAAACATTATGAACTAAGCATAGACAATGGTTTCATAACTCCGTGATTTTCAACCAACCTGCTGCACCACCTTTAGATGCTGTGAGGTTGCCACATGATATTAGCACTATTAGGTATATAATCACCTATATGATTCACAAAATCAGCCAAGAGATTTCAAATTGGAATCCATAGCATTAAAACCATCCTGAGCCATGATGGGGGGGGGGGGGGGGGGGGAGGGGGTTAGTTCTTTTCAACAGAAGAATTGTTCTATTATTTTTCTGCACTAAAAATAAGTGAATGGTAAGAGCTGGCATTTTCCATGGGTTGCTTAATCTAATAAACTTGAAAACTACTGATTTAATGTGCATTTCTTCTAACCTCTCAGTAGTCCACATAGACCATACAGAAGGTGAAAGGATCCTTGTTATGTCTTTTATATAATTAGGTTATCTATTCAGCTAAACTTCTCTTGTTTTGAAGTAGGGTTGGAGTTCTGTTACATCTGCAACAGTCCATGAATGTAGGACAGTCAAGGGATTTTTTTTAGGATACCTTTTTTTGGATTAACCATATAGCTGGGAGAGGTACTGGACAAGCTTTCACGCACAAAGCAGCCTTTTTCAGGTCCTTGTATTTTGTACCCCCAAACTCATCCAACATCTCTCCCAATTATACAGTTGGTCCAATAAAACGGTATAACTCAAAAATTCCTTGCATCTCTTGCTTTGAAGCTAACTCTCATAACTTCTCTATGGTCCTAGTTTACAGTCCTTCTCCAGTCTGTTACACGCTGGTTTTTGGAGTCAACAGAAACCATTTTTTAGATTGTATTTAGCTTAGGCTGAGTTTTATTTTTCCCTAGAGTTGAAGACAGATGCTTTTGCCTGAAAGCTTGTCTAATTACTCTCCTAACTGTGCAGTTCATCCAAAAGATGTCACCAAAATACCTTGCTACTTGCATACATCTACCATGTCTTTTTCGAACTCTAATTTCTGTGATTTTTGCAATTAAACAGATAACTTGATGGCATGAGAATTTATTTTTTAATTTGAGTCTGAACACCAGTGCTTAAGAGCTCTGGTGTGTGCCCCCTCCAACATAAACTATATAATTACTAGAGGTGCACGATTCATTGGTCCAATATCAAATCAGCACTGATATAAAGAAAATTGTCTATATCGGAAATCGGCCTGACATGGGCGATAATTTGGCTGATAAATGGCTCGTGCATGCGCACAGCTACAGCGCAGCATGTAGGCAGCGTGGAGAGCTGGATTCAGCTGGTAAGTCTGTTGTGGTGGAAGGGGAGGGGGCAGGGGATGGGCATGGGGGTGCAGATCAAGGCCCTATGTGGTGAGGAGGGAGTGGGACTAGGGCTGGGGCAGGTGCTGCCCAGCTGGGGTGCGGGGGCTGCGGGATGGAGCCATGGTTCACCCACAGGGTGCGGGAAGTGGGGGCAGCTCCCGCTGCTGCATGCAACTTGCTCAGCAGCTCATCCACTTATCCGGTGATTCCTGCCAGTGCTCCCGCTGCTCGTTTGGGAGGGTATGGGGCGGGGGGGTGCCCCTGGGTCTGTGTGGGGCGGGTGGCAGTGGTGCTGGTAGGGGGCTATGGGATGGCTATAGTAATTTTTGGGGTGGCTGCAGCCCTCCCCTGTAGCCCCATCCCAGAGCCGCCATCACTGCCTGCCCAGCGATACCCTAGTGCCAGCCCCAGCCCACAGCTGCAGCCCACCCTGCACAGATCAGGGGCACACGCCCCCCCTGCCCTCTGCCACGACCCAGTGATTTTGGTGCCTCGGCACTATGGAATTTCCTGGCCACATGAGAGCTCCTTTGCACGGCAGAGCGTTCTGCTGCAATTGAGAACCCGCGTGTAGGAGAGAGTTCCCGCCAATATGCAGTTTCCTTTGCAGAATGCATTTCTTCTTTGCAGCACAGAAATGCACAGTGCAAAGAGTTCCCGCTATTCGAATGTAAATTTGTGCCCCGCTATTGGCCAGTGCTAAATTATTCACACATGGCAACTAGTAATTGGCTCGCTAGCCGTTTAAAATTCCGCGCGACTTCCGCCCAAGTCGAAGAGCTTTGATGCCATGTTTACCCCCACACGTAGCCCTTTCCCCGCCGGCTTCGAATTGTGGACGGATTAACTGGATTGGGCCCCGTCAGCTGGAACAACTCGTGTGGTTGTTCAGACGACCGGACCACCTGTGTCGTGATTGCAAGCGGCGTGAGTAAAGTTTTTTGCAACCGATAAGTTGTGTCTGCCTCTCCATTCACCAGCCCGCCCTAACGTATGACCAATTTCTAACGCAACTCGAGTCGGCTCTGGCCGTCCGAGACACCCTCCTGGGGTGCACACAGCAGTGAGAGCTGCCCTCACATCCCCGCACCCCCTGGATGAGCCGTGGCTCCATCTCACGCCCCCCCCCGCCTCAACTGGGCAGTGCCTGCCCCAGCCCCACTACCTCCCTCACAATGGGGGCCTTGATCTGCCCCCAACGCCCCTTCCCTCTCCCCTCACTTTTCACCACACCAGACTTACTAGCTGCACGCAGCTGTATTGGAAATCAGATCGGTATCAGCCAATATGCCTCCTTAAAAACCGGCTATAAGTATCAGCCTCAAAAATCTCTATTGGTGCACCCCTAATAATGACCCTATTTACTTGATTCTAGGACAAGGTTTCTCCCCTTGTTGGGGGGAACCCCTCATCTTAGAATCAAGTATGCAGGGGTGGGAGCAGGCAGTTTCTGTGGCTCAGGCTCCAGCCCCTACCCAGGGTAAGGGCCACAGCTGCTACCTGTGCCTGCCTCCCCCCACCACAAAGCAGCTTCTGCTCCCCTGACTGCCCCTCTCTCTCTCCCCTTTACTTTGTGCCCTGCCAGCAAGCTCGTCTATGCTGCAGCCTGGAGCACGGAATACAGCCACAACCTAGCCTTATAGCAACGGTGCACAGCTGCTATGGGGGCTTGCCTTGGGCCATGCTCCATGTACCAGGCTAGAACAGGAATGGAGCCTGCTGGTGTAGAGCAATGGTAAGGATAGAAAGGAGGGGGAACAGATACAGAGGGAGGGGGAGGAGGAACAGGAGCAGGGAGCAGAGGAGGAGGGGGAAGAAGAGGCCTGTGGCTGCAAAAGAAGCAGGCAAGGAGACAAGCACAAACAGGAAGCAAACTGCTTGACCTCCCCACACCACTGATCCCCCTTACTGCCTGCCCCTCTGCAGTAAAAGACGACCCCTCAATAATTAGAATCTATGTAAGGAGAATTATAACAAACTTAGAAAATTTTCATGTATAGAATCTAATTATCGGGGGGTTGTTTTTAATTCAGGGTTGCCTTAGATTTAAGTAAATAGGTATTTACATAGACTATAATAGATATGGAAATCTGACTAGCAAGTAACGTATAGCTTACATTTTTGAAGGCTGATCTTTATTCTGCTACATCTATTCTACTGCAATTAGAAGAGAAGGCCAATAAAACAAAAGGTTGTTGTAGGATAAAGGTCACTTGTTACTAGATGCATGTCAAAGACATGCTTTTATTAAAAATACTGAAGTTTATTTTTAATGGCAAATAAGAGTCTGAGGCACTTTTATTTTAATAAACCTAGTAACCAATGTAGCTGCAAACATTTAAATATACAATAAATATTATTTTTTAGAATACTATTATAATAGAAACCAGATCATTCCCATTTGAGCAGTTTGCCGCTTGTTTTGTCTTCAGAAGCCAGGGGGTGGGGGGTTTAAACCCAAAAAGTTTAGTTAACATTCAATTAAAGAGACTCAGAGATTAAGACATATAAATGAACACTTAAGCCAATCCAATTACAACTTTAACTCTGCTTTTAGTGATGTCATGCTGTTACCATATAATAATTATAAATTACAGCATAATAGGGTTTGCACACCAAAAGCAGATTTTTTTTCAGGGCTCATTATACTTTCTTTTTTCTTTTCTGAAAGTTCAAATAAAGGGCACAGCTAAGATCATTTAGGTGTCTTAATTATGGATTCTCTGGCAGCACTTTCAGAATTCAGGGGTCAAAGTTACATTTGATACAGTAGAATTGCAGCATGTTTGTTGTTAATCAGTTTATTACTGAAAAACAATTTCTTCACAAATATGTGAGAATATTTTCAGGAGGCGATGGACTGGATCCCTGAAGTGTTTGTCAAACCCCTTATTTTTGAATAGAAACAATCTTCACCACCACAACAAAAGTACTCTTAAATGCCTGTAGAGGCACTCTTTCAAAGCAGCTTATCAGATAATACTTCTGTTAATAAGTGCTGATTAAAATCAGACATCTCGTGGGTATACATTTTGAAGTGATAACTCATGAATTGTGTCATTGATGTTTTTTAATGTCAAATCAGTTATGTATCTTTTTCTATAAACAGCATTGAATGCCAGGAGTGGAAAACACTATGTAAGAGCTATGCAAATAAACTGTCTGCATATATATTATTACAATATATATGTGATGGTGATATCAGTATGATAAATTATACAAGAACATAACACACGTTTCTCCCACTTCTAACTAGGTCTGCCCTTTACTCATTAATCAACCTCCTTAAAACACATTCTAACATGACAGATTCAAAAAGCACATTTTAAAAAATTCAGCTTGCTTGGAAAGCGTTTCCTCCTCCTTTCCAAAATGTTGAGTTTCTCATCAAAACAGCTCTGCCCAGTGCCCAGACAAAAGATCGAACTGGAACCTCTTAATAGCTTTTATATCCACAAAGTCACAGATACATGCCCAGATAGTTAAGGTTGCATGATAAGACCATATACAGTTCCTTATATCTGCAAAAAATAAAAGTTTGTATTGAGTCTTTCCATGTCTTATTTATTTATTCAATTATTTGATTTATATGTCATCCTTCCCAATAAAGGCTCAAGGCAGCTTACAATAAGAGGACAAAATGACTTACAATAAGGGGACAGAATAACTTAGAAAACCAGAGCATGACACGAGGACAAAACAATTTGTCTGCCCTAGGCTGAATTTATCGATTTAATTTAAGTATCAGGTAAAGTAGTGCAATACTTTCCAAGACGACTTGCTTAAAATAAAAAAAAAAATCAAAATCTTTTAAGCATTTTTGGGGGAAGTGGAAGGGGGTGATATATTTTACTGGACCAACTGCATGGACTGAGGAAGAGCACTTGGCCTGCAAAAGCTTGTCAAAAATTTCATCTCACCATACAGTTGTTCCAATAAAAGACAACAGTCCCAAAAATATCTTTGCCTCTTGCATATTTCTACCACCATCCTGGCTGCAACATCTCTCCAACAGTACCATCAGAAACAAAACAAAACAACACAACACAACACAACAACTTTTAACCATTTAATTGCATAGCTCCAGAAATTTGGCAAGTTTTCCCAAAGTGCCAGGGGATGCAACTTTGCCTTTCCTATGACAATCTGTTAAATATGGCCAAGGTATGAGTTTCTGAAACTCTCAGCTTGCACATGCCCCAGTGGGAACCACATCAGAGAATTTTGGGGCCAGACTCTTAAGTGTTCATCTGAACTGGGCATGCCCCATCCTTCTCAGAGCTTCAACATGCTGATCTGACTGCATGCCATTCTCTCACAAGGTGCTCAACTCTTCCCTCCTTGGGGTGAGCAGGATATTTTCTGAAATTGCTCCTAACTGCAAGGTGCTAGACGGGCATCAGACACAAGAATGAAGGGTAAAGAAACCTTTCCTGTTCTGCTGATGCTCCCAGTGCTGGCAATCAAACAATGAACAGGAGCAAGAGTAAGCAACCTCACTGAATTAGAGGTGAGAAAAGCAAGAACTAAAACAGGAGTTTTCAGGATCCAGAATATAGAGAGGAACATTGGAGCAGCACAAGGAGTGAAAATAGACATCATTTTTGCGCCACCGCAACGCCATAATATTTTTTATGGAGGCACAAAGTGAAAGCAAATAAATGTTTATACCTTTTGTTGCTCCGCAAATGCTCAAGTTTGTGGCAGCAACAGAAGGTATTAACAAATTGGGCTACTTTATTGTGGCCCATGTGTGTTTGCTTATGGCAGAAGAGCTCAGGCAGCATGAAAGCACTTGGGCTCCCCAGCTTCCCCACTGCAGGGACTCCTCAGGCTTAAGGGGCCCAGTCCTGCACACCCTGGGAATCCCCAGGCAGGATCAGCCCGCCCACCCTTCCCCTCCCCTCCCCCCGCCCCTTAGGAGCGCCTGCCTGGATTTCCCTGCTTACCCAGATGCATCATCACTCCAGGGATGCATCTTGGTAAGTGGAGAAAGTTAGGGTTTCAGGGTATGTCTGCAAGTGGGTGTTTCCAGTTGCAGACATGCACCCTATGCAGCTCGCAGGGGAATCCCTCTGTAAGGGACTGCCAGCCCGCAGACACTAAAAATGTCCATTTCTAGCCAGGGGGATGAGACTAGGAGAGAAAGAACCCTGGATGAGGGGTGTGGATAGGAGGAAAGGAGTAAAAGTCTGGGGTATGTAAATGTAGAAGCCAGAAGATCAGGGTGCAGAGGACCAGAGAAGGAAAAGAAGCAAGGATGAGGGCGAAGAGAAGTGAAGAAGGAGGAGGGAAGAGGCTGAGAAAGGGCAAAAAGGAATAAAAGTGGGCAGGGAAAAAGTATAGGATAGAAGGTTCTATGCCACTGTAGCTAGCACGACTAGGGCAGGGTGAGCACCAACCTGGGCGCAAAATTAGAGAAGACACCAGAAAAGCATCCCCTGGATAGCCAGCCCCAGCCCCAGGCCTGGGCGCAGCCAGGCAGGTAAAAGGAGCCAGCCCCAGCAGTAACAGCTGCTGTCAGGTAAGACCCTCCAGTGCTGGCCCCCATTTCTTTCCCTGCCCCTCCCAACTCCCCTCCTGTTAAGTGCTTGACACAGCATCCTCTTCATCTCTGCCCAGGGTGCAAAAGAAGTGCTTTACCTACATTTTAATAATGGTACTGGACATTCTGTCAACACATTCTGAGTAATGGCGCTGCCACACATCGACACTGGGGTCAGCACTCTTCCTAATACCCATGCAGAGATGTCAGGTGGGTGGGGGGAGGGGCAGAAAAGAGGTAAGGATGCGATACAAACATCAATATTTTGCAGGGAAAGCCAAAAGTTTGGAAACTACTGCTGTAGAGAATCTGGAGTTGAACCCAGAAGTCTTCACATTACTGTGCTGTCAGCAAATAGCAGTGAAATCCAATGGACAAAAATGTGCCCTGTTCTCTGTCTAGTGAGCAGTTGACAAAGAAGGTAACAAGCCCACTAGCAGTGCTAGTTACTCTGTTAGCTCAAGTCACGGAGATCACACTGTGCATCTAAGTATCTGAACTTTTCAATGGCCAGGGCTGGGGTTAATCTGTTTTTGCCCAAATGAATATATTTTCTCTGCTCATTTATTTGTTTGTTTTTTTTAAATTAGAACACTATGTCTGCCAAAGGACTCTACCACAAGCCACATACCACACAGGCATTGTCAAAGAGAATGAAAAAAATGCTGTCAGATCAGTCTTCGCTCCCGTTTTAAATACTAGGGCTCTGATCAACATTGCCTTTATGCATATATTTATGTACTTATATTTATACGTATTCTCATTTGTTGTGAGAGTGTATATATAAATATAAACACTTCATATTTTCCTGAAAGTCACACTGATAAAACATGTACATGCAATGGAAACATACCACAAATATGTACAAGAATTATTTTTGTAGCAATTCAGTTCTTTTGAAACATATTAATAGTTTTATTCAGTTTTTATTACTATCGTAAGCTACCAATGCAGGATTTGGGAAATCTATCAGGCAATTGGTATCTTATTAAAGAAAAAACAAGAAAAAACAAACAAAACCCGTGATGGATGTTTGGGAAGCTGCATATAGCTGCAGTATTACTTTTCCTCTCTCTTAATTTTTCTACAGCTTACATAAGAACGATTTAAACCACGTTGAGCAAGGCAGCGCCAATTCAACAACAACAACAAAAAGCTGTGAATGCATGGTTTTGACACCTAGAAGCAATGTATCCAGCTGGTTCATTCACTGCATTCCTATAATTTTCTAACGTGCACATCTCTAAGGTCACATGGAAAAGATGTCACCTTTCACTTCAAAGTCTGGTGCACACCTAGATTCTGTTCCTTTCTCCTCAGATGTTCCAATGAGCAAGACCTTGGAAGCCCATCTATGTTCCTTCCACAACTTCTCCATATCATTAAAGGATGCATCCCAGTAGCAAATCCCGCACAGAGGTCCTGCAAAAGTCCAGCAACAGCTCAAGAAATATCATCCTGTGAACGTGAGTGGATGAGTCAGTATCAACCTGGAAGGGTGTGGGCAGTGGGGTCCCGCAGGGCTCGGTCCTTGGACCGATACTCTTCAATATCTAACTAACTCTATCAAGTTTGCGGATGACACAAAACTGTGGGGAGAAGTGGACACACCGGAGGGCAGGGAACAACTACAAGCAGACCTGGACAGGTTGGACATATGGGCAGAAAACAACAGAATGCAATTCAACAAGGAGAAATGCAAAGTGCTGCACCTAGGGAGGAAAAATGTCCAGCATACCTACTGCCTAGGAAATGACCTAGTGGACTCCAAGATGAACATGAGTCGTCAGTGCTACGAAGTCATCAGAAAAGCTAATGGCACTTTATCGTGCATCAGCAGATGCATGACGAACAGATCCAAGGTGATACTTCCCCTCTATTGGGTGCTGGTCAGACCGCAGTTGGAATACTGCATGCAGTTTTGGGCGCCACACTTCAAGAGGATTGGGAGGATGAAGGCGGCGCCGGGTAATGTGGGGCCCCTGCAGGATATGCTGGGCAATCTGGTGGTTGCGTCAGAGGATAAAGTGGACCTCTTTAACCAATTCTTCACCTCCGTTTTCTTGTGCAGGGACCGGGACTTCCCTGCTGTGATAGAAACCGGACACGAGGGGATCGCCTTCAGACCTCAGGTTGGGGAGGACCGGGTTAAAGAGCTTCTGGAGGGGCTGGACGCGTTCAAGTCAGCGGGTCCGGATGCTCTCCACCCCAGGGTGCTGAGGGAGCTAGCTGGGGTTATTGCAGGGCCCCTGGCACGGCTCTACGAGCAATCGTGGTGCTTGGGCCAGGTGCCAGACGATTGGAAGGTAGCTAATGTGGTCCCCATCTTCAAAAAAGGGAAAAGGGAGGACCCGGGCAATTATAGGCCCGTCAGTCTTACCTCAATCCTGGGGAAACTCTTTGAGAAGATCATCAAGGAGCACATTTGTGATGGGCCGGCATCAGAAATGATGCTCAGGGGCAATCAGCATGGATTTATTAGGGGGAGATCATGTCAGACCAACCTGATTGCCTTTTATGATCAGGTCACAAAGGCCATGGATGCAGGTGTCGCGGTGGATGTAGTCTTTCTGGACTTCAGCAAGGCCTTTGACACCGTCTCTCACCCCATCCTAATTAATAAACTAGGCGACTGTGGCATAGATGCCTACACAGTCAGATGGATTGCAGATTGGCTGAAGGGTCGCACTCAGAGGGTGGTGGTGGATGGATCATATTCGACTTGGGGGGAGGTGGGTAGTGGAGTCCCTCAGGGCTCGGTCCTGGGCCCTGCGCTGTTCAATGTCTTCATCAGCGATCTTGATGTTGGGGTGGAGAGCAACCTGTTTAAATTCGCTGATGACACCAAAATTTGGGGGGAGGTGAGCACGCTAGCAGGGAGAGAGAGATTGCAGAAGGATCTGGATAGGTTACAGGGGTGGGCAAACAGGAACAGGATGTGTTTCAATACGGACAAGTGCAGGGTGCTGCACTTGGGTAGTAGGAACCAGCAGCACACTTATACGATGGGGAACTCCCTACTTGAGAGCACGGAGGCGGAAAGGGATCTTGGTGTCATTATTGACTCCAAGATGAACATGGGCCGACAATGCGAGGTCATGGTTGGCAGGGCTAACCGGACCTTGTCGTGCATCCACAGGTGCATCTCGAGTAGAGCCAGGGAGGTGATCCTCCCCCTCTATGCGACGCTGGTCAGGCCGCAGCTGGAGTATTGTGTCCAGTTCTGTGCGCCCCATTTCAGGAGGGATGTGGACAACATGGAGAGGGTCCAGAGGAGGGCCACCCGCATGATCCGGGGACAACAGGGCAGACCCTACAGTGAGAGACTGCGGGACCTGAACCTATTCAGCCTCCACAAGAGAAGGCTGAGGGGGGACCTGGTGACCGTCTATAAACTCACTAGGGGGAACCAGAAGGGTTTGGGGGAGACGCTGTTTCCCCTAGCCCCCGCTGGCATAACAAGGAGTAATGGGCACAAGTTGATGGAGAGGAGGTACAGATTGGACATCCGAAAAAACTACTTCACAGTTAGGGCGGCTAGGAGCTGGAACCAACTTCCAAGGGAGGTGGTGCTGGCCCCTACCCTGGGGATCTTTAAGAAGAGGCTGGATACTTACCTGGCTGGACTCATTTGAGTCCCGTTTTTGTTTTTAGGGTGAGTGGTTTTGTTTGTGTTTTTGGGTTGTTCTCCCGCCCTGGCGGGGGGTCGGGCTAGAAGATCTATTAGGTCCCTTCCAACCCTAAAACTATGAAAAAAAAAAAATGCTCATTGGCATTAATGCTAGCTTGAGTTTGGAGCAGTTATATGTTAAGACTATACACCGTGATCCAGGAGGATCGACGGTTCCCACAACAGTTTCTAAATGTTAAACTAACCTTTTCTGAATGTCCTTGACCTACTCAACTGTGACTTGCCACTAGAGGGCTGATAAGTAGGGGCCATATTAGGAGCTACAGCTCTGAATTGCCACTAAAGGGCTGGTAAGCCAGGATAGGCTTCTTCCTGCCTATGCAGGGGGTCGGACTCGATGATCTATTGAGGTCCCTTCCAACCCTAGCATCTATGAATCTATGGACAGGTTATAGGGGTGGGCGGATGGGAATAGGATGGGATTCACTACTGACACAAGTGCAAGGTACTGCACCTAGGGAGGAGGAACCAGCAGCATACCTACAGGCTGGGGAACTTCCTTCTCATCAGCACAGAGGCAGAAAAGGATCTTGGAGTCATTACTGATTCCATGATGAACATGGGCTGCCAATGTGAGGACGCAGTAAAGATAACCGCACCTTGTCATGCATCCACAAATGCACCACGAGCAGGTCCAAGGAGGTGATCCTCCCCCTCTATGCGGCACTGGTCAGGCCACAGTTGGAGTATTGTGCCCAGTTCTAGGCACCACGCTTCAGGAGGGATGTGGACAGCATTAAGAGGGTCCAAAGGAGGTCCACTCGCATGGTCAAGGGGCAGCAGGGCAGGCCCTACAAAAAAAGGCTACGGGACCTGAACCTGTTCAACCTCCCCAAAGGCTGAGAGGGGATCTGGTGGCCATGTATAAATTTACCAGGGAGGACCAATGGGGAACGGGAGAGTCCCTGTTCCCTCAAGCACTACCAAGAGTAACTAGGAATAACAGCCACAAGTTGATTGAGAGTAGGTTCAGACTAGACATCAGGAAGCACTACTTCACAGTCAGGGCAGCTAGGATCTGAAACCAACTTCCAAGGGAAGTGGTGCTTGCTCCTACCCTGGGGGTCTTCAAAGGAGGCTAGATAACCACCTAGCCAGGGTCATTTGAGCACCAGCATTGTTTCTTGCCCATGGCAGGGGGTCAGACTTGATGATGTGCTCAGTTCCCTTCCAACCCTACCAACTATGAAACCATGAATCGATTCGGAAAACATTCGGAGAAAGGTTCAGAGATTCAGGCAGTCCCCACTCGCCGCCGCAGGGGGCTGGACCTGGGCTTCGTGCCAGTAAGTATGGGCTGGGGGTAATGAGGGGGACCCCTGCTAGCCCCCATCCCCTGCCTGCTCCCCCAGTCCCCCTGAGCGCCCCCAACCCCCACCCACTCTTAGAGCCCCATCAGTGGTTGCCCCTCCCTGCCCCAGCATCCCAGCTTTAAAAAACAAACAAAAAAACTCCAACAACCCAGCACTCACTGGCTGCTGCAGTGGCCATCGGAGCTTCTGGGGGCTCGTGGCAGAGCCACCCCCACGCAGCACGGGACAGTGGGGTGCAGCGGGGATTGCCCCCCTGCCTTGCAGGAGTCGATAAGAGCCAGGATGCTGGGGCTGGGTGGGGCAGAGCCATTGACAGGGCTGGGAGAGCAGGTGTGGGATGGGACCTGTTTGATTTGGAGATTTGGCAGATTCAGCTGAATCCAAAGCGAACACTCGTCGCTTTGCACAGGCCTACTGTAAAGCATACCCATTTCCAATGATCCCCAGAACAGAAAAACACTAGAAACACTATAAATGTGTTTGAATGCAGATTCATAGCTATATTGCAGGTTTCCCACCACAGAGTTCTATCAGCATATAGCACTGTTACTGCCCATCAGATAAGGATTTGGCTCAACTAGTGTGCCAGTTAGTTTCTCTGTCTCTGCCACCCAACCCTCTCCCAGGCATTTGCCTGTCTCATAGGTGCTGCATGAGACAGATCAGGCTATCAAGATTCTGGACAGATTCTGCTTGGCTTCCTTCAGCATGATGCTGACTACATGCCAGCTAGCTTGCATCATGCCCCCTGTGTCACAATGGGGGAAAAGAAAACTCCTATTTTTTAACTTTGAGGCCTCATGGAGAAGTTGGGCAAAGATTAGAGTGGAATGTATATTGTATATATCCAGGAGAGATGGAGCACCCCTGTGCATGTAAAGCTGTCAGAAACCACTAGGCGTTGGCAAGCTTTGACACAGGATAATACTTGCCTATTGCTTAAACCACATCAGATCTAACAGCACCAAACAACAGTAGATTTTCCCACACCAGATTGATTCACAATGAACCAGTAGCTGTAGGGGTTGCCAACTTCCTAAGCGTTATTGCCACTTGCTTCTTCACAGTCTTGTGTTTGTGATCTGCCTCCACAGCAAGGGATACTACTTCCCTACAGATTTCAAGAGTGGCCTTCCCCATCCTGAAGTTCTTCTGCCACAGCTGGTCATCTAATGCCTGCAGTAAAATCACCTCTGACCACTACACATGCTTGTTCCAGATACTCAAAACATGGAATCAATAGAGATGGTTCTAGAACAAGCCATCCTTGTTATCTTTAGACATCCTTGTCTTCAGCTAGGTCACTGTTATCATGTGAGAGTAGGTCACAAGGGCCTAGTAGGCATTGCATAACACATCATTCATCTTAGTTCTCCGATACTGATACAGCTGCAGGATAATTTACAGCTATTTGTTGATGCAAATGAGGATTTACATAAAAGTGCGTATCTATCTTCTTGCCACTGAACACATCATTGCAATCTTAAGAATGGTGCCGGGTGAATCCAGTGAAGCTGTTCTTCAAGCACCTTGTAATATTCTGTCATGCACTGCAGCAGGCATCCCATATAAACAGCCACAAAGCATTCTGGGATTCTAACTCTTAGTATTCCCTGCTTCACACCCACACTCCAATCTGCAATAGCAGAGCTGTCTCCTTATTTATGCATGGCTATTTCAGTGTGATTGGATCATGATTTAGGTCTCAAGTTAACCCGTCACAACTTACTTGTTTGTTTGTCCCTAGCCTAAGATTATTTCTTATAACTTTCACTGCTAGAATACTGCACTTCACAATATCAGACTTTAAAAAAAGATTGCTCATTGCTTTTTACTTCAGTTAGCAAATGAGTTGCTCAAACAGTTTCCCTAAAGCAGAAACAGATTATTGACAATTAGACGCGTTTTCCTTCACATCCAAATTTAAAACATGTCAGTTCCACTGTGATTTAAAACTAATAAGTTTTCATTAAAGATATAGGCAAAGGCAGAAAGGGAGATACTGTATGGGAGAAGTGACAGGAAATTTATCTACTACCTTTAATTTTGTTTTAACAACTATGCCTGATAAATCTCAAATTTCCAGAAACCAGAAGTGCCTTGTTGGTCCAAGCACAACAAGTTTGCTTCAAGTTCATAGATCTGGGTTTTTTTGTGTGATAGATTACCATCACTAATTTATATATATAAACTTATATAAGTTTCTGGTGCTCTGTCCTGTCCTACAGGAAAACCATGGAAGCAGCTGTTAAATATCAGTCAGTACTGATATTCTAACCAGAGGGTGATTTGTTTGCCATAAACAGAAATCGTCTTTATTGGCAATGTATATCTTAGACAAGAAAAAGGGAAGGGGCCCAAGAAAGAATCCAAAAAACTATGAATGATGAATAAGTGCCTACATATAGAAACATTTAGTACATGTAGACATTACCAATTCTATTTAACTTGTTTGCTGTAATCACATGAGTAGTGATAGAAAAAAAGATTTAAAATTTTACCAGGTCAAACAACGTTTTATAATAAGTAAATGAACAAAGTAGTTTCAACTCACACAAACAAAAGCATGCCTATAAAACAAATTCCTACTTTTCTAAGCCTTGAATAAATCTCATTCATTATAGCAAGTAACAGAATTCTAATTCCCTCTTTTTTTTGAAGAGCACATTACCACTGGAACATTTCGATGTTGCCATGACTGTTGCAGTTACCTTAAGATGCCTGAAGAAACACACATGTAAGTACCTTTGGGTTCAAACAGTTAAAGACATTCATATCACCACTCTTAATTGTACTGGTACTGTTCCAAGCTGAAGGTTGTGCAACTCTGTACCAGTACTATGCCACACTATACCACAGCATATACTTGTATGGTAGCTTTGCCATCCCACATCACACCAAACAGCCCTTCCTTTCTTGTCCAGTTAAGTGTCTATGGCTCCAGGAAAAGCCTTCCAAAATTTCCCAACTTGCAAAAACAAAACCAAAAAAAAACAAAAGAAAAATCTTAGTTTTTACCTTTTGCCATCTTTTAATGAGGCTGTGGACATAATCTTTCTAGGCAAGAAACATCTTTTTAATGCTACAAAAAGCAAGCATGCAGCCATTCAAGTGGTTTGTAACAGGGAAAGCATGGCTAAACAATTACAAAACATTACTTCCTTCCAACGGGTTTCTCAGCAGTGTGATGATTTTCAGCACCACATGCAACACCTGGAGTAACCTGTCAAGATACAGGAGTGGCTCAGTCCTTCACCATCCCAGTTGGCTTTTCTCCTGCCACCTGCTCCCCGTCCCACCCAGCTCCAGGAAGCCTGTCTGTCTGTGACTAATGCCTAAGCAAGAGAGCGCTCAAGAGCAAGACTTCTTCAAAATATTATACAATTAATAAACAAATGGTGAAAGTGCAAAGGTTTGTGTGTGAGAGAAGTAGGGGTAAACTGATAGAGATTTTTGTTGGGCTGATACCAATGGCCAATTTTTAAGGAGGCATATTGACCGATACCGATCTGATTCCAATATGCAGCCGGGCAGCTTGGACCGGTCCAAGTACCCCAAGGGGTATGTGTACCCCTGGTTGACAACCCCTGAGTTAAATGGTTAACCGATAGTTTAATGACATCTGGCAGGAACAGCCTCGCCCCAGCCCCTTATGTCTTCATTGTGTGCCCGGCGCTGTGCAGGCCCCAGGGCACTGGCAGGGAGCCACAGGTGGGAGGCACAGCTGAGCCACTCATGGGTACTGCCCAGCTGTGGAGCTGTAACTTCCCCTTGCCCCCACAGACAGGGTCAGAGGCTGGGGCTGTTGGACCTCTCCTGTGACCAGATCCCTATAATTCACTGTTACTGCTGTGAAGCGCTGTTATCTTGTGGATTTGTGAAAAAGCCAACACACACCTAGATTCTAGTAATAGATCTAAATGTATTTGTTGTATGACCCCAAGGGATGGATGTGGAGGTCATCAAGGTATATCAGTACAAAAGGGATGGAAAGAAGATGAAAAACATTTGGCTTACATCTTTTTAGAAAAATGAATGGTTTACAAAGCAAGTTAGAAAAAATGTAGCTGCTTTAAGGTACTAAAGGGACCAACAATACTATATACACCAGGTGCAAAACATTTAGTTGCATTACAACCACTGATTCAAATATTGAAATATGTGGAAGTTTCTAACAAATCCTTAAAAACAATAAACTATACAGAAACATTAAAAGCACATGATGAATTTTATATAAGGGGCTTATGCTAGTAATACTGAACAAAACTTCCTAGCCCCTCTATACTGCACTGCTGGCTATAACCCTTTACTCTAGGATCTGCTGCAATCCTATAAGGTCACATGCACAATAGAGTACTACATAAAAAGGAAAATACTGTTAGAGTACACTCTACTTAATTGAGAATGGTTTTTTTTATTGGGACATCTTCCAGGGAACTGGTTTAACTCAATAAGAGTAAATGGTAATGAGTACTTTTTAAGCAGATTAAATACTACATTAGGACAGTTTCTTAATGAGGATAAGTTTAGCTCTACTTCAATGGTAATGAATCCATAGGTAAATAAATGTAACATCACATTTGTAGCTTGATATTTAAAATAACAAAAAATGCAAATTCAGATCTCGTTATGAAGTCTTGACGATTTATATCAAAATAATCCAATTGTGGATTCACCTGCCTAAGACCATTTTTCTTTCAAATGTAATCTACATAAATTAATTAAGAATTTAGCAGGAAGTGCCAAAGATAAGGTTGAGTGTTTAACCAAAAGTATATCTCCTTTTACATTTGCAATACAATTAAATATTTAGTTAGGCTTCTGAAGTACTGCAATCGGTACTGTTAGAAGGTAGTCCTGTATACACATCTATATTATTTGACCAATACTATGTAATCATAATATTATCTAAAAACAATGTCATACAGATTATTCCTAAAAAAGGAGACCCACATATTCAGTGATATTGCTGTAGAGTTGTACTCTATAAGCTTCTTTAAAAAAATACATTTCCTAGCCTTACAACTGCAGAGATAAATTTGAAAACATTAAATGGTGAAACATGATGAACTATCTTCTGTCTTGCATCTGCAGAGATGCTGAAACAGCAGCTAAGAGATTCAGCTGAATTGAGGTCCCTTAACCTCTACAGTTCAGGAACTGTACATTTTTGCTTTTCCCCATTATACCAATAAAATTCACCACTGGACTGGAGTCATACACCAAATGCTAAATTAGCCTGTCACCCTGTTCTGCCAGCATCTTACAGCTGTCTCTTGATTGGCATATTTTCCCATAACAGGAAAATAAACTGGAATAGAATAATATAAAAATATAACTGAAAGGTCATGAGGTCATTTAGTCCAAGCCCTGCCTAAGGCAGAATCATCTCTGTCTAAAACACATCACCCAAGAATTTGTTTCACTTGTTTTTAACACCTTCCAAGGATGGAGGTTTCACAACCGCTCTAGGTAGCTTGGTTAGATGCTTAACAGCCATCAGAGTTGGAAAGTTTACCTTAATATCTAACCTAAATTTCCCTGATGGCAATGCAAGGCTTATTTTTTGTCCTGTACCCTGTGGATAGAGAGAACAGTTTAATCCCCATCCTCTTCTTAACAACCTTTCATGCATTTGAAGATTGTCATGAAAACCCCCCTTAATCTTCTCTTCTTTAGACTAAATCATGCTTGTTTTTCCAACCATTCCTTGTATGTCATGTTTTCTAGACCTCTAAACAACTCGGTGGTTCCCTGCTTGACTAATTCCAATTTGAGTACGTCTTTCTTGAAGTGTGGTGCCTGTCTCAGCCTCAGTACTCCAAAAGAGGCCTTACCAGTGCTTAACGGAGGGAAAGAATCAGCTCCCAAGATTTGTATGCAACAACCTTGTTAATGTATCCCAGTAAACTACTGTTTTTGTTGGTGGTGGGTTTGCTTGTTTTTTTAAACAAATGTACTGTTGACTCCTATTCAGCTGATGGTCTACTATAACTCTCAGGTCTTTTTCTGAAGTACTACAACCTAGCCAGCGTGCCCTAAATGTGTATGTGTATATAGGTGTGCCCTGTTCCATGTAGCTAAACAGCATGAGGCAAAGGAGCCCCATAATGATACAGAGAAAAGCTCACCCTGAAAAATAATTATACATCAAAATAATCCACACATTTTCTGCCAAGGTCTATTTTGAGCCTTGTGCATTTGTCTGTGGTGGTAGCATGAGAATGAAAACTATTTCAAGAACAGAAATAAACTAACATTACAGCAGAATTTTTAATCTGCTGCTGCAGAATTTGATCCCACTGTTCCCTGGAATGCACTTGGCCTTGGCTTACAGCATCTTTTATTACTGCGTAGCATTCTATGAATGCCAGAAGCAGTCCATGAGGTACATTTTTAGTTGTACTTTAACAGCAACCACAGAAATAGTGTAATAAATAGTCAAGCCTTCAGTATCAACACAGATAGAGCTTATTTAGTTACAATAGACCAGCAAAATATTGTTCATTCACTTACCTCTATTACTTGTTTTAGACAGGCAAGTAAAATTATTAGTGATATTCATTACCATTCTAAGAAAAGGCAAGAAAGTAGACAGTAAATTCTGTTTATTAAAGCTTCATGATGATTTTTTCAATACTGATTCATAACATCAGTCCATTCATAACATCTGACACAGTAGGCTGCTGCCTATGCAAGATCATGCTGCTCTGAACCAATTATCTCTACAGTGCCACCAAGCCCTACTTCCTGATTGATTCAAGATGTAAACACTTCCAATATTTGTCAGCATCAATGTGTAGGGATGCACCGATAAAGATTTTTTTGACCAACGCTGATAGCCGATGATTAACCAACCATGTCGGCTGATGCCGATTCAATAACCTATATTCAGTAACAGTTCAAGGCATTTTAAACTACGGACATAAACAACCCATTTTTGTTTGTTTGTTTATTTTTTCATTTACACACACACACACACACACACACACACACTTTCTGCCAGCTCCAGTCCTTGATGAATAGGGTGGTGACTGCCTTATCCCCATGCACGTTGCCCCCGGCTCCTACCCACAGCCCCACTCCCTGTGCAGCTTGTGCTGCCATCGTGGGTGGGCGGGGTGGACCCTTGTATGGACACCAGCGCTAGGCACATTGGGAGCCCCACAGCACACTGCTGCATGAGCACCAGTGGATACCATGCAGCTGAGCTCTTGTAGCCACCGGGAAGAAGCCACTTTTGTAAAGGCACCTGGTGCCAAGTAGATCGACACGTCCCATGCACAGCATTTTGCCCTGCTCATGTGCAGCCAATTCTCTCTGCAGCAGTCCCAGTGCTCAGGCACTGCTGCGTGTGTGGGGTTGCTGCAATGCAAGCACCAGCAAGAGCTGGTAATGGTCCCTTTGTTTCTGACACAGTGTATCTGCTCCCTGGCTGACGGCAGGGCATGGGGGCCAGACTAGGCTCACCAGGGTGCTTTGGGCATGTGGCTGTAATTATCAACCACAACCACCAAAGCAAGCCAATACTGTCATTTCTCCTTCTATTGGTGCTGATCCAATAGCCAACAGATATATCAGTGCACCCCTATCAATGTGCTTCATTAGTACCATAAACATGATATGAATCTCTCCAGTTTGAGAGTTCAGGCTTTATATAATATGCTGGCCTTAGCTTGATACATACGCACGTAAAGGCATCTAAAGTGCTTTTCACTCCACCAATTATATTTACAAAGATAACTTCCCTTGATGACAAGAAAACTAAACTTCTCATGTAAAGAGGGAACTAACCTGCAAAATATGGATAATTTCTTCCTCCCACTACATTATTTCAATAATAATATTTTCAAAGAATTATATTGATAGTTATGTTACTGAAATAATTCCAATAACAATACATAATAATTATTTCAATAAGAATATTTCTGGTTCCAACCTACTAGCAGATAAGCCTTTATATCACATTTATCCCCTTTGATCTATACGAGGCTATGCATAGGACAAACAGTGCATCTGCATGCATCTCTGCAAAATTAGGACTTCAGGGCTTACTTGTAATCACAGGAGATAATATTAACTAGAAAAATTTAATAGCTAAGTGTTTAACAACATCACCTGGAAAACTTACATTTTCTTAATTTTACTTAACTAATAGCACATACATACTAATTTTTTTAGTGAAAATCAGAATTAATTATTCAAACAAAAACACACTGAATATTCAGAGAAATAACAATCTGAACGTTAAGGCAGTTTGAGAATGCTGCAATAAAAAGATTTGACACACTTCTACAAAACACCCAACAAGACGCTATTAAAATACATGTTCTTATTACGATGTTAAAACCTATTTCTCCATGAAAGGGCTTGTGAGATGTGATGCAACAAACTGATGTCTAGAGGCATGTTAGTTTCAAAATATAAAATACATACTACAGGGAGGCTGATATTTTATAAAAGTTATCTTACTCAAACACACTGATCCACATAACTACTACAAAACTAAATTATAAAAGAAGAATATATTACGAGCTTACATAAATGCTATTATATGTGCAAATCCATGCACTCATGTTGTTAAATATGCTATTACACCAAATAGTTACAATGAGTTGTTTTTCATTCTTAAGTATGAACTTTAACTTTGGTATTTCCCCAATTTGAGTGCTTAACCAGATAACCTTATTATACTACAAAGATTCCCAATTCTTAGTTTCAGGCCAGGCAGGAGGAAGAATGGTCTGCGATAACAATCCGGTCAGAGCAGATTTCAGAGGCACAAATGGGGAGGGGAAAATAATTAAGAATTTCACAATGGTTCAAGGAATTTATTTTTAGGTTGTCTTGTTTTGACATTCTTAGACATCATGTGCTAAGGAGAACAAAGTCAAGGAAAAAAATCCCTTAAAAAATACTATATACAATCTTTTTATCTGCATTTAAATATACCACATAAAACCCACTTTAAGTTGACAGAACTTTAATGCAAGATATTTCTCACTTTTTCTCTTAGTTAATGATGAATTGCTTGTCCCCCAATCCCCCACAATGATTCTTCTGATCATTAGACTGTAGGGGCCAGGGGAGAAGGCAGAAGGGGTTGGGGAAATCAGGAAGGGAAATAGCATTGAGCAAAAAGCATGTTAATATGGGAAGAATGGAAAATGCAGAGAGAAAACAAGGAGAGGCAGGGAGGACAAAGGTAAGTGAAGATGGAAACTGAAGAGAGGAAGAGATGGTTGAACAGAGAAGCCCAGGACCAGGAGAAAAAGAGGTACACTGATGCGGAACAGACAGTGGCAGAAGGGAGAAGAGGCAAGGGGAACGGGAAAATTAAAAAAAAAATTAAAAGAATCAAACAGCATAAGGCAAAACCTCACATATACAAAAAGAAAAGGGAATCATTGGACAAAGTCACATGTAAGGGGCAGCAGCCACTCCAGCATGTGACATAAGGCAACATATGGAAGAGGAAGATGTTGACTGACAGAAACCAAGGAAAACTTAATTTTTAAAAATGTTTTTTCCTAATACAGTGAGGACAAATTGTCTCCAAAAAGTAAATTTAACACCAGTTAACTGGTTCAGTGGTTTTTCAATCTGTGGTCTGCACCGCCTACCCTGCCCATCTGGCGGCAGGAGGCACAGTATGGCATTGTGCAGCTCCCAAGGCAATGGCAGTGGGGCACAGAGCCCAGCATGTAGTGGCGGTCTGCCTCTGCCCCGCACACAAATCCAGGGGGTACATGCCTTCTCAGGGGTCCACACAGCAGCAGGACGGCTCTGTCCTGCACAAGCCACCCATGGCTCCGTCCCACAACCCACCCTGGCCCCAGGACCCCATTCCCCCCAAGCCCCTGCCCCACTCCCTCCCTCACCATGGGGGGTCTTGATCTGCCTCCCCACCCCTTCCCCCCCACACACTTACCTGCTGGGCAGGCTCTGTCTGCCCCTCACTCTCAAGGCACAGCCCCCCCAGCCCTGCTGCTGCCCCTCACTCTTGACCCACACAGTAACCCACATCCTGCCAGGGTATGCAGGAACCCCCCCTCCCTGGGCTCCAAACCCCCTGCATCTTCACAAATCCCATCCCCACAAACATACCCCACCCTCACCCTCCAACCATACAAAGTACCTGCATAATTTTGCATAACTTTGAGTTTTTCTACACATAATTTTAGCTGTGCGATTAAAATTGCGATTAATTGCAGATAATTTTTTTAATCATGCAACTAATTGCAATCACATTTTTTAATCATTTGACAGCCCTAGTAACAACTCTTTGGATCAGCTAGTCTGTCTACTGAAAGCTCCAGTAAATGTAGTTAGTTTGTGCAGAATAAAAAGCCAATATCCTTGTTGTCATCAGCTACTAGATTATGTATTGCTCAAATATGAAAGGAATCACATTCCACTAGAGGTGCACTGATACATAGGTCCAATATCGGATCGGTACTGGTATAAAGAAAGTTGGTTGTATCAGAAATCAGCCCGATGTGGCCAATAATTTGGCCGATAAATGCCCGTGCATGCCCACAGCCGCAGCACAGCACTCAGGCAGTGAGGAACAGAGCCTGGCAATGTGGAGAGCTGCCTCCAGCTGGTAAGTCCAGTGTGATGGAAAGGGAGGGGCGAGGGAAGAGCTAGATCAACCCCCTCTGGGATGAGGGAGGGGGCAGAGGCAAATTTTAACCAAATTTGTTGAATATTATGATTATATATATAAATGCAGCATTCAGTACACTTTTAGTAGAGACAACAATTTATAAGAATTGTTGTGTTTTATTTCCTTTGTAAGGAATAAAACACAACAACCTCATGCAACACACCACAGCCTCATGCAATTCCTGTGTACTTCCCTTGTGATGGAGTTTTATTTCTATGGTTGCCTCAATAAAAGTGGTTACACAAAAACATACTGAGTAAATACTCCTAAATGATACCCTAGGCACACATTTATAAATCTTTTCACCAACATAAGAATGCCCAACTCAGAGAGAATGCCCAACCCTGTGCCTCTGCATTTTAACTGCCAACTTCAATTATAATTGGCAGAGTCCAGAAGATTCCAGCAAACTTAAAGGTCTAGCCCTATAACCACAGTGATCTGGAAAGGCCCAGCTTTCCAAGATTATATTTGACTACAAACTCTACTATAAAGGAAGCAATAAGTTGTTCATTCCACCTTAACATATGTATTTTAGATAAAAAATCATTTATATAGAATGTGCACAGATTGCAAAAAATCTATGTTTATTTTCTTGCAAATTCTGGAAAGTCCAAACTTAGTCTTATTAACCCTTACAGAGAACTGAAACATATAAGCAGCTCAGGTTGCTCCAATTCTGGTTGGAATAAAAATAGCTTTACCCTCCCAAAACAGCCTTACAATGCTGTTATCAATCTATTTTATACAAGTTAGCTTAAAGATGTTTTATAAAATATAAAAAAAAAAAATCAATACCTTTCATCTTGCAGACATAAAATTGTATGTTGTGTAAATTGTGTACTCATATGGACACATAACAGCTGACATATTGATTGGTTATATAAATACATATAGTTCTAAATTTGGTATTGGAACTAGGGGTGCACCCATAGAGATTATTGGGGCCGATACTAATAGTCGATTTATAAGGAGGCATATCAGCCAATACAGACCCAATTTCTGATACAGCATGGAGAGCTGTGTGAACTTGGTAAGTCTGGTGTGATGGAAGGGGAGGAGGAACAGAAGGGCTGTGAGGGGGAAAATCAAGGTGTCTGTGGTGAGGGAGGGAATGGAGTTAGGGCAGGTGCTGCCCAGCCAGGGCTGGATCAGTGTGGGACAGAGACACGGCTCACCTGGGGAGTGTGGGGAGGATGGGTTGGATCCCACTGCTGTGTGCACCCTGGGAAGGCATGGGGTGGGGTGGGGGTGCTCCCCAGATTTGCGTGGGGAAGGGTGGCTGCAGACTGGGACCAGGGCTGCGCCAGGCTCTTCCTGGCAGGGGCTGGGACGGGCTGCGTTCAGGGTGGGCAGTTGCAGCACTAGGAGCTGGGCTACATTGCGGGGGGGGCGGTGTCTGCAGCCATCCCAAAATTCACCATAGCCCCCCACCCAAACCCCCTCCCAGGCACTGCCGCTGCCTACCCCGAGTGAAGCCCAGTCCAGCACCCCTGCCGGGAAGAGCCCAGCGTAGTCACGGCCCCAGCCTGCAGCTGCAGTCCACCCTGCCCGATCTGGGGTCACATGCCCCTCCCCCCCATGCCCTCCTGGGGTGCATGCAGCAGTGGGAGCCAACCCCTGCCCCACCCCCAGATGAGCTGCGGCTCCGTCTCATGCCCCGCCCGGGCAGCACTTGCCCCAGCCCCACTCCCTCCCTCATTGTGGGGGCCTTGATCTGCCTCTACACGCCCCTTTCCCCCCTGTCTACCACAACAGACTTACCAGCTGCACGCAGCTCTCCAAGTTGCCAAGCTGTGCTCCTTGCCGCTTATGTGCTGTGCTGCAGCTGTGTGTGTGAACAGACCGTTTATCGGCTACATCGGACTGATTTTCGATACAGCCAATTTTTTTTATATAGGTGCCAATTAGATATCGGACCGATGTAGCGGTGCGCCTCTAATTGGAATGATACATAATATGCTTTGGGGTGTTCAGCAGACCCCAGAAAGCCGAGTACATGGTACATAACTTTCTATGATTCTATGAAAGCTATAAGAAGGATAGCAGATAGCTCTTTGGAGATTATTACATCCAGGGTTAACACTATTTGGTTTAACAAGACACAGACAGAAATTAAGAACTAACCACTGGCCAGTTCCCTTGTAAGAGCAGGGGGGAAACCATCAGCTAGATTTCTTAAAAGTGGTCTCCACTATATTCATAGAAACTAGGAAGTAAAATTATTTTTGTAAATGTTTATGACCAATTTATAATAATTAAGACATTTGAACAAATGCATCTTAAATTGATTTTATTAAAATGCATGTAGTGAAAAAACACTCATGCATAGATGTAAACACCCCCCCCGCCTGTTAAAACTGAATTAAAGAACTAGCATATGCATTTAGGTCTGGAAAGAATGACAAGTACAACTAGTCTTTTAAAACATCCCCAACAGCATAATAACGCCATTGACAAAGGCCTTGTCAATTTAAGATCAAATACAAAAGTTACAAAAGAACTTTAAAAGCTGAATATTGTCATGCAGCTGCTCAGCAAATATAGGAATTTGAAAAGATCACTACATTCTAGCCATTACACAGAGATGCTTCTATTCCAGTACAGTAACCCATTATCAATTGGTCACCATATTTTCTTACTATAATCATCTTTCAGCATTCTAAATGTTACTCATTCAAAGCCTTATAATTTAGGTTCTTATACAACATAAGACGACTTAAGATAGTCAAACAAATAGCTACTTTAACCTATTTTGATACCAAAAAATATAGAAGAAAATTAAGTGGTAAGCCACATTATATTTAGAATAAAGGGAATGTAAAGAGGAAAAAATAAAATCAGCCTCTCATTTGATAGAAGGTTTATATAGCAACTTTCTGTCCTGAGGTAGTTTTTATTCAGTTTATTTTGGGCATCTTCAGTGGATTTTAGAAGTAGGTTGTGTTTGAAACTTTTGAAAATTACTTCCAAAATAAACACAAATGCTGAAAATGGGCAGGAGAAAATGGGGCCCCCCACCTTTGCACCCTGACACTTATAAACTCAGGGAGCCTCTCTCTAACTTCTAAAGTACTTTTGCTTAAACCTTTTTTTGATATAACCTGGAGGTACTCAACTCTGACTATTCGGGAATCCAAGGAAATAGAACATGAGGCTAGTGTTGTTAAAAGAGAAGGCAGGAGCAAGGAAAGGTTCAGGACAGATGCTATAGATGAGGTAAGGACGATAGAGAAATGCAAAATTATGACGTATGAGTGAAGTGCTTTTATCCATTCTTATGCCACTCAACTATTTTGGCTCACTGGCCTAAAAATACTTTCAGGCTGGGAAAATACTTATTTGTGTAAAGCTCCAAACATGCGCAAGGTGGTTTAGATATTAATATTATGCAGCCTGGAATACAAAATATATTCCTCTGATGACACTAGTAATGACAAAACAACATCCCCAGAAAATGCTGGACAGAAGAATGATGCCTCTACCAGCTCCATTTCAAATACGACAAAATTAACTAGGCCTACTGAAGCACTTTTTCTTATTAAGTGTACTTTCTGAAAAGAAAGCCTCACTCTTTACAACAGAGCTGTCCAACTGGTGGCCCCTGAGAGGTTAAACTGCAACCCCTGGTCCACATGCCGCTCACCCTTTCCTTTTTGCGCTTGCTGCTGGAGTCTCCAGGCTCTTCCTCATCCTTTAGTTTCCACTGCCTGTCCCCACTTCTGGGGGTGGGGAGGAGCAGCATAGCGTATAGGGCTGAGGGAGCCCAGGGCCGGAGGGCTTGATGGAAGAGACCTGTGCAGCATTCATGCCAGTGTGATGCAGTGGTAGGTCCCCCAACTCCATGGCAGGGGACAAGGCTGGGGAGGGAGCCATGTAGCACAGTACATCTGCATGTGCAGGAAGCTTTCAGGGCACAGCAAATCTACAGGGCCAGACATGTGGTACAACAAGAGGGCTCACATGATATGTCGGGGGCCTACGTGGTGCAGCTGGGGGGAACACGCACAGCACGGCATGCAGCCAGGGCTGCAACACTGCAACTCTGGGTGGAAAAAAATTCTATGGGAAATGTGTGGCCAGATTCTATACAATGTGGGGAAGCTGGAAAGTAAACACTATTCAGACATATTTCTTTGTCATTTTGGATTATTCATCACATTGAGTACAGACCTGCCTCATGGTAAACTCTGAAACACTAAATATTGAATTGTTTCCTGTCCTATGTTACTGACAGTTTATATCAAATCATTATTTGGTTGCAGAATCAGACTTGACATCATGCCTCTTTGTTTTAGAGCAATTAATTAAGTAGGCTGCCTACTAAACATCAGGCTCTGCCTACAGGCTCAGATGCCAAGACAGAAAGGTGAATTAACTCTCAGGGGTCTAAAGTCAACTGCCCAACTGATTAAGTGAGATAATGCAAGTGCTGCCATGCTAAAGAATAGGGCAACACCCAACCATGACACAGGTTAGAGGAAAAACAAGTGTGGCAGGAAAAAGGACTAGGTAAGGATCCAACAAGGACAAATTAAATCAAACCTGTTGTTACACTGCCTGACATCAAGGACAAGCAAAGAGAAAGACGTTCACAGATACAAGCTAATGAGTTTTTCCAAATTCATTTTTTAAAGTTTCCCTATTATGAGTGGTGCCAGTGCAGCAAGGCAATCTTCCAACTTATCATTAAAACTGAGTGGTCTTTTGACACACATTCAGCATATGCATATATACAGGCAGACACCCAGAATAAAACTGTATCGGGGAACAGTTTCTTCGACAAATACACACATGTAGATGGGCACAGTACTCTTGAGTGCCAATGCAGGGGGACTGCTTCTACACATTCAGGTGCGGGACTGGGGGGCCCTTACTTAAAGCTAAACTGTGCTTACAAAGAGAAGAGAACAACGTGCATGTTGTGCCTCTCTATCCTTGGATTTCTTTACCTTCTTTACATAAGCCACAGCTGGGGTGAGGGCACCTGGGCCAGCATGAATCAACAATGTTGTGCTTTCTTAAAATAAAACCACGCTATTTTTTATTTCTAAAAAGGGGCTTGAAGGCAAACCAAGAGACCCTACAGTCCCTTCATCCAAACAACGTTGCAAATCAGCAGGCCTAAGATTTGCAACTCTAACACTTTTTATTTTTCCCCTCCTCCTGCATCTGAAACCAAGCGTTTGCAGTTCCACCCTGGAGCACGAGGGCTGGCGAGGAAGGTACGCGCCACCGTCCTGAAAAGCAGGTTATGGTGGAAAAAACCCTCGCACCTATCATGAGGGCTGCACCCGCCTCCCACTCCGGGCCTGGTCGTGCCCGCAGAACTGCCTCCTCTCCAAAAACACCTCCCGAGGACTAGACTCGAGGCACATGCTCCTCGGCCAGGAAAGGGCCGGGGCCTGGGTCCCAGCGCTGCCCCCTCGCCGGCGGGTGCGGCCCTGGGGCGAAGCCAGGACCACGGCTTCCGAGGCGGCTCCCCCAAGACTCCCGCAGCCCCGGCGGCCAACGCGGGAGGGGAAAGCCGCCTCCACGCCGCCCGCCGGGAGGGTTCCCAGTAAATAG
>NW_005842785.1:119388-132182 GCF_000455745.1 Alligator sinensis | reverse complement strand
CAGGCCTTAGCTTTGCAGCGGGACGGAGCCGGCGGTGATGGGCGCTGCCGCCCCCCCGCTCGTGCAGGGGAGCCTGTGGCGCGAGGGGGGGTATTGAGGTTGTGCGCCTCCACGAACCAGCTCGTCGGCATAAAGGTCTCCAGCGCCAAGAGGAGTCTCCCCTTGCGCCGCGAGGGGGTAGAGAAGCACTGGACCTCTTTTCTTTGTGTCTGTTCGCATCCCAGCAGCCCTGAGCTGAACCCTCGAGGAGGCTGTTGAAGGCCGCCTTCACCCCAGCCCGTGGCTGGAGGGGACACAGTCAGAAGTCTGCACTAGAGAATGCTTTAGCCTGCTGCTGCTGTGATGTATGTGAGGGCCCTTCTGCACATGCAGGTGAAGGTGCGATGGGATCTAAGGCATGACCCACAGTCACGTCTCCTGCCATGGCTGGGGTTGTGATTGCAGGTCAGATCCTGGGCTTCCCCTGCACTGGGAAGAAGCCAGCTCATGTTGGCTGGAAGCCTCTCAACCCTGGGATTGCCCTACAGACCCCTGCAGCTGGGAGGGTTTGATCTCCCAGCCTAGGCTTGTGTGTGAAAACCCTGAGGCTGGGACATTGTAGCTGCTGTGGTCTCCCAGCTTTGTATCGCTAGAGCTGAGAGATCACAGCCACATCTCAGCTGCTGGGACCCACCAGGATCCCAGCATGGGCAGCTCACTGCTGGACTCAGCATCCACAGCTGGAGAATCTGGATCCCCTCAGCCATGGGGCACCGCCAGGATCCAGAGTTGGCAATTGCTGGAGCCGGTCAGCTTACCAGGCTCCCAGCCACAGGGGAAACCCTGCTGCATAAAAGCTGGGTACCAACCAGCTGTAAAGTTAGTACAGGTTTCCAAGATCCAGCTTTATAGCTACTTGGATCTTTTCATGGCATGATAGATGCTTTGCATGTGTATCTGGTTTCAGTTAATTGCACATTTAGCAAGCTAATTGTGCAATAACTGTAACATGTATGGGGGGGCTACATTACTTCAGTTTAACACTGGTTAGGTAAATAATGAGCTGTGCCATTTGAGAACCTCTTCATATTACTGTTACCTCTTCCTGTCCACCCAAGCCCACGTTGTCTTTTTCATTCCACTGATGCTTCCTGTCAGTCATGTAGATTGTAAGCTCCTAGAAACAGGGTGCTTATAAAATGTCTGTTTAGTGCCTTCCACAAATGAGACCTTTATACTTGACCATGGCTCCTAAATTCTTCTTTTAATGCAGACATCCACCCCAGCCTATTTTTCAAGTAGCAACATCATTCAGAGCAGCCCGGACAGATATGTTAACCAGTGATTAAAATGCACTCTTTCTCATATTAATCTCAGTTTCATTTTTTAAAGTTCACTTTTAATTATTTTTTCCTTTGAATTTTTCAGTTAATGTGGTGTTGGTGAAAGTTTCTGGATTCAGTACACTGGCGACTGAAGCCCTCTATTTCTCCTCAGAACAGGTGCAGCAGCACTGCAAGCTATAAATTGTAATGATAACATCTCCATTTGATAGTGGGACAAATTTACATATCATCTATATTTATTGATCCTACAGAATGAAAGAGTTTTCATTTCTGGATGAGGGAGGAGATCAGCTGAAATGGGCCAAGGGGCAGAAGTGACCTTGTATTTTAGTTTAAAGTGTAAAGGGAATTATAGTTAGCCTTAGTGGGGGATTCTGTTTTATTATATTTTTGCAAGTATTTAGAATTACAAGGGGGTACTTCTATACTCTATTTTGGTAAAAGGAAGCTCTAAAAAGGATCTGTCAATCAATTAAAATGTGTACAGTTCCAATACTGCACTAAGCTGTGTGGAGAGACCTCTGCCTCACAGAGTGCGCTACTGACATTCAAATAAATAAGTTCTGATATTGCATTTTAGGACTTGTATTGCACAGCTCTATTTCTGGGCTCCAGACAAGACTGTGTTCTATTTCTTGTTAGAAAATAGGGATTCAAGTTTTTCTTGACGGGAATTGATGGAAATATGGTACTTTGTAGATATTGTATATGGCATTAATACATTTAAAAATAAGAAAAGTTATCAGTTTCTACATATCTCTAAGACTTTAGGGTTCCTAATTCTTACAGTTTAAAACTAAATTAGAGAACAGGGTTACTCATAGTAGTTCTGTACAGTGAACATTTTTTTTCACCCATTCATGGTCTTAGTGTTTGAAAAGGAATATACATTTTAACAATGATGTTTTTGATGTTTTTCCTCATAAGAAAAAAAAGATGAATAAATTGTCTTAAATAGGATGAATATAATGAATGAAAATAATTACTTTATGCTAGCATAACACGTGTTTTGTTTCATCTTGTTTCCTAAACTTAAATTTTGCTTTTTGTTTATTTCACCATCTCCAGTGCTAAATGAAAAGAACAAACCATGGGAAACCCAGAAAACATGGGAGAGACGTATGTTGCTGTGATTCGTCCAAAGAACACTGCTAGCCTGAATTCTCGGGAATATCGAGCTAAATCATATGAAGTAAAAAATACTTTATTTTCCTCAATTTAATGTTTGAAAAATTAAAGAGACTGCAACTGAGAAACAAACTTGTATTAGCTAACAGTTCTGGTTACTCAGAAAGTAAATCTCTGTCTCTAACTGTTTATCTGGCCCAGTATGCTAGCAGTGGTATCCTCACATGCCACCCTGCTCCAGTTGCCTTCTGAACAAGCAGTGCCAAGTAGCTGAGGCATAACCACACAGATACAGTGGCACTTCTTTCAGTTCAGTAGGTAGACCATCTAGAATGGCACAGCGTTTTTGAGAGGGCTACTGCCTGGCACCAGAAGTTTGCAATGCAGACAAGGCCCTGAGTTCTTAATATATCTATCCTCACAACTTTCCTGTAAGGTAATTTTACAGAGCAGGACCTGAAGCACAGATAACCTAAAACAGAGATACAAAACATGTTTACTCATCTAACCCCCACTGATTTGACTGTCCCTAAGTGACTTGGTCAAAGTCATGTAAGAAATGTACTGTTGAGCAAGGAACCAAACAAATAGTAAATTGTAGGAAACGTTACAGCTTAAACAAATATCAGAAGCACAACGTGTATCACAAAAAAAAATTAAACATCTGTTAAGTTTCTGAGGTGTTTCCAAAACTAAACATTCCCTAATGCTTTAAAGTCAACAGGATGTAAAACCTCCATGCAACAAATTGGCAAGAACACATCACAGTTTCTGTTTTAGAATCTCATTATACCAATGCTGCCATACATGTACTGTATGAGTGTTAGCAGAGTGAGACCTTTAGAGGTAAAACTATCAACTCATACAACATTCTGGGTTGATGACCACCTGTTCTCTTAAGGAACTCAGCACAGGATTGGGGTCTTGCCACTTTCCATTTCTTTGTCATTGGTATTCATATGAATTTGACATTCTAGAACATAGGATCATAGGAAAGTAGGACTGGAAGGGACCTCCCAAAGTCACCCAGCCCAGTCCCCTGCTCAAGGCAGAATCATCCCTGTCTAAACCAGCCCAGCCTGGTGCCCACCCAACCTGCTTTTAAAAATTTCCAGAGATGGAGAATCCACAACTTCTCTAGGTAGACTGTTCCAGTGTTTGACCCCCCTCATAGTCAGCAGGTTCCTCCTAATCTCCAACCTTAATTTTCTCTGCTGCCACCTGAGGCCATTGCTCCTAATCTTGTCCCTATGGCCATTGAGAAAAACCCATCTCCATTGTCTCTATAATAGTCCTTCAGTCATTTGAAGACTGTTATTAAATCTCTGTTCCATCTTCTCTTTGCCAGAATAAATAATACTAGCTCTTTCAGCCTTTCCTCATAAATCATGCTTCCCAAGCTTCTCATCATTTTTTGTTGCTCTACGATAGACTCGATTCCAATCTGTGTACATCTTTCTTGAAGTGCGGTGCAAAAACTGAACACAGTACTGCAGGTGAGGCCTCCCTAACATTGAATAGAATGGAAGAATCACTTCCCTTGATTTGCAAATGACATTCCAGTTAATACAACCCAGTATGCTGTTGGCCTTTTGATGCATGTTTGGCTCATATTCAGTTTTAAGGTCTATTATAACTCCCAGGTCTTTCTCTGCAATACTGTAGTCTAGCCAATCATTCCCCAGTCTGTATTTGTGCATGCAGTTATTCCATCCCAAGTGCAGGACTTTGCACTTGTCCTTACTGAATCTCATCTGATTGATAATGGATCATTTTTCCAGTCTATCCAGGTCATTCTGGATCCTAGCACTACCGTCCAGAATGTCTGCAGCTCCCCCCAACTTGGTTTCATTTGCAGATTTGCTAAGTGTTCACTTAATTCCATCGTCAAAATCATTAGTGAAGATAAACAATACTGGCAGTGGCAACACGTAGGAGGTGCACGTGTACTCCATGACAGCCAGCGTTCCCTGCTTAGGCGACAGCAGAGGAGAGTGCTGGCTAGGGAGTGGGGGTGCCAGGAGAAGCACCCCTGGCACTTTTGGGCATACCGCTGGCACTTCTGCATCAGCACGATCAGCTGTGGGGGGACCTGCCCCCCCGACTCAGGAGGCACCAGTTGCCCATGAATACTGGACTCAGGACTGTCCTGGGTAACCCCACTTGCTACCTCTTTCCATCTAGACATTGAGCCACTGATGATTACTCATTGAGCACAATGATCCAACCAGTTATACATCCACCTTACAGTATGTTCATCTAGTCTGTATTTCTTTAGCTTGTTAATAAGAATGTTGTGGGAGATGGTGAGTGTCAAAAGCCTTGCTAAAATCAAGCTATATTACATCCACAGCTCTCCCCATGTTCTGGTGCATTCATTGCTACTTGAATTTTGTTACTGTTTTTGCAGCTGACTAATTGAGACAACATTTGTGATGAAATACCATAAGCCCACACTTTTGGAATCCTTATCTACCCCTTTCTAATATTTTATAAATAGAAACTTCTGTCTATAATGGCCGTTATACTTCTGTTACTTGAACTTGTTTGATATAAAAATAACACAAATCAAACTTTTATCGTAAGACAGTATTTATTCCTATTAAAGTACCATTTTATGATATTCAGCTTCTGCAATATTAAAAATAAAAATGGAGTGCATACTGTAAATTGGTCTTTGGAGACAAGTCCTGTACCTCACTAGAGTGAAGTCTGCATGTGAAGTCAACAATAAAGTGCTAGAATCTCACGAAAAGTGGGGCAGAAGCAAGGAGGAGTAAATTTAAAACCATTTAAGGTGCCTGTACATATATATTGAGGCTGCTTTGACGCACAGTAATTACAGCGTGTTGGAGCAGACTTGATTAATTGAATCTCCTAGAGCATGGTAATTACTGTGCTCTAGCAGATTTCAGCATCATGTGTATCAATGTCCCTGCCCTGAAAAATGGCAATGGGGGCACTTTAACTAAAGCTTGCTTAGTGGCTTTAACGTGCCTCTGCTGCCATTTTTTAGTTCAGGGATGCTAAACAATGTGAGGCTCTGGGCACTTTAATTAGAATGTCTCTTGGAGCTGCTCTAATTAAAGCGCTCTCCCCCTCCCCGCCTCCCAGAGCACATGTATAAATGCCCTTACTGTTTTGGTTGAGTGCTATACATTTTTGGCTATGTAGGAAACTCAGCACAGAACGCTAATAATTTTAATTTTAAATAAAATGGTGTGGTCCTGCTTTTAAATAAATAAAAGTAAACATGTCCCATCACATTTCAGTAATGCTTAATTAATCCTTCAATTTTATTGTTATTTTCAAGATTTTGTTGCTTGAAGTTCCCATTGAAGGGCAAAAGAAAAAACGAAAGAAAGTTTTGTTGGAAACTAAACTGCAGGGAGGTACTGAAGTAACTCAAAGTATTTTGGACTATGTATTAGAAACCACCAAACCAATTTCACCAGCCAATCAAGGTATAAAAGGTAAGAACTGTTTTCTCATTTTTGTTGATTGTTCCTCTGTAATATGCTTTACTATGAAAAATAGGTCTGCTGTTTTACCAAGAGAAACCTGCAGCTGAAACCTCTCACTATCCTTTATTTTCTTTTAAAAAAGAATTCTTGTATTTCTTTAAAAATAAAAAGCCGTTTATTGACCAGTAAAAATAGAGGATAACAGAGAATCAGCTGGTATTTTACTTATTTACTTACTTTGATAAGTTTGCTTTGTAGAGGCTACTAAAGAAACTTAATAGTCAATGGATGAGAGACAAAGTATTATAATGGATCAAAAACTGACCAAGAGACAGGAGAACAAATAACAAAATTTAATTTTTATTATTGTAAAAAGTTAACAGAAAGGTGTCTTGAGCCTCCACACTAAGCCAGTGTTACATAGGCCAATTCTGCACTTAAAATTGTTGCTAGTTTAGCTATCTATGTATGTTAGGGAGGGGATAAATTTTTTATTTTTTATTCTGATATAGGTGTGCTGCCAAAAGCTCTGGAATAAATACTGTAAGCTTTGCTGTCAAATTACTTTTTGCTGGTTTAACTGGGTCTATACTACTAAGGATTTATCAGTTCAGTTATATTAACTGCAGACAAGGGCATGGAATTAGTAACAGTCTCGAGAAAGGAATAGGTAGTGAGGTGGCAAAAATGTCAAATCAGGGGAAGGGAAGGGAGCTAGATGAATGGGCAACAGTGTCAAATTATATACAATATTAATATATATAAAGTAATGTGTGGTGAAGGGAAAATTCTGAACTACTGGTATACATCTTCATGGCTATAAATTAACATGCATTTTTACATCGGAATACAACCTGGGCACCAGTCTATACAACCCAGTAACAACCCTGCTTAATCCCCAACAAAAGTCTGAAAAATAAATAAAATGTCAGGGTCCATAAAGCTGGAATAGAGAATAGTATGGAAGTTATTATAATTAGGGACCTACTGGATTTGCTATTTTGCGGATTCCACAAAATCTGGCATTGGCCATGAAATCTGCTGGGGAGGAGAACTGAGCGCTGTGGCAGCTCGCCGGGGGACTGGTGGTGAGGTAGCTGCCTACTCTAAGGGCTACTGGCAAGATAGCTGCCACCCCTACCGCTTGCCACTGCTTAGCTGTAAAAGCTACCTGCCATGTGGAGCTGCCTGTCATGTGGCTTCACCCCTCGCCACCAATCAGCAGCAAGGGGCGAGGCTGCATGATGGATGGCACTTGCAGCCAGTCAGTGGTGAGAGGTGAGGTCATGTGACAGGCAGTGTAGCCAATCGGTGGTGAGGAGGCAGGGCAACCAGGGCCCCTTAACCAAACCGGAGGCGGGGGCACCACACTCTGCCTGTGAACTGGCTAGCCACGCTTGTGTTCTGCCCATGAAATTGGGGTGCGGCCCCTGTGAATCAGGTAGGTCCCTAATTATATTGGTATTGTATGGACCAGGGTTCACCTTCATATGAAAGCCATGCAGTGCTTGTGACCTCATTAATAAAAGATATTACATATATTAGAGATGGCTTGAAAAAGGGCAGCCAGAATGGTTAGAGGCATGGAAAAAGTCATATAAAGAGTCTGAAAATAATGGGATAGTTTACCTGTTAATGGTCTTTCATATGTATGTTGATGTACGCATATGTTTATTCAGCTGCTCAAGATCAGTTAGGCTACCATAGCTTTCAGGAACTAGTATTGGAAACGAGATGGAACAGTTAATTAAGAATTACTGAAACGTGATAGGACATGACCAAAAAAGAATTAAGCTGCCAGTTATTGTCCAGTTGACCATCTAGCTCTGTTGGCTTTTTCAATTTTTTAACAATAGGAAAGCGAGTAGTGTTAATGAAGAAGTTTCCTCTGGAAGGGGAGAAGGCAGGCCAGGAAGCATCCCTTTATGTTGTTCCAGCAGTTGTCAAAGGTAACATTTAACAGAGTTCTTGAAGTTGTATATACTCAAAAGGAAATTAAGTGGTTATTTTCTAACATAAATATGTGATGTAGATGTTGATGGCTCTGATATTTGTATTTAGGCTTGAGAAAATTAGATTTTGGTTGACAACGTTATGTAATTGTTGTTTTATTTCTCCAAATTCCTAAAATAAAATTAAAATAATTTAAATGTTCTTTAAAATATATCTTGTATTTGTTAAAAACTTACCTGTCATAGCTAATTTATTATTATGAAATATACTCATCAAGGAGACGTTTAAAAGCGTAGATGTTAGTAAACTTCAAAAATACTCTTTTCAACACTCCTTGCTCAGAGAAGAGTTCCCATTGAAGTCTGAGTCCTTTCTGCTTGAGTAAGAAATGATAAAGAATTCTCTGAAGGTTGTAATAAAGAACTAAAATAAATGCAAAGTCTGAAGGAAATTCTTCGTGTACTCTTAGGGAACTTGCTCCTTTGCTATTTCTAATATGTTTCAGATATGAAGATTAACAAATAAACATCGTGTCAGTCCTAAGGTCTTTATTGGGACTGATAGTCTTTTTTTAACAGTATACACAGATATTTCAATAACTCTGAAAGAGAACATGATCATAATGGAAGAACACTAAAAGAATATTTTATAGTTAAGCTAAGGCCACTGTACTGGTCTACACTGAACTCTGTTAGTTAAGAACTGTATGCAATTTGTATAAGTTACCATCTGGGAAAAGTGAAATCTACTGTAGTCTAAAAATATAATTTCAGCAAAAAGAGATGATATTCTATAATTATGAAAGAGGTAACAGTGGTAAACAAGATACCTGTTTCCATTAAAGTACTTTCAGTGTTTCCCTTTCCTTTTCAGATAATACAAAATATACATACAGTCCAGGATGTCCAGTTTTCTACTGTTTACAGGACATCATGAGAGTCTGCAGTGAATCCAGTGCTCACTTTGCTACACTTACTGCTAGGATGTTAATAGCCTTGGATAAGTAAGAAATGTTATCAGTAGAAATACTTATGTTGAAATAGAAATAAACAAGGAAGTTGGACTACATGGAAAATAGATGTAAAATTTTACAGCTGTCTTGTGATCATTAAGATGGAAATAATGATAATATCACATGTTGCTTTCTCAGCCTGATTGTCAAAAAATTGAGCAAAGCTTGAGGACTCATTTGTTTATTAATTAGAAGTGATAGTTTTGAACTAATGATTGTCCTGCTTATTTTAAACCTAGAAGTCTAAAGAGGCATGTTCACCTACAATGCATTATGGAGCCTTACAGAAATTTTAATGATATACCTAAAGTATTCATCAGAGTGGTGGCATCCCTGTAGTTATGATTGTATTGAGATTAGCATTTAAACTAGGAATTAAATATTTGTTGTTTACATATGTCATCCCCAAACTTACAGCATTTATTTTTAGTAGATTATTAACTTTCTGGGATTTACAGTACATTTTTGATTAGTCTGATTTATTATTTGAAAATTGCTACTTAAATATTTTTGTCTTCTCTCCCTCTGTCAAAGAAATCTCTTGTTTTTGGATTTTAGATTCATTTCTAGGTCTCAGTCTTACAATCTCCTACACATACTCTTAATTTTGATCCTATGGCATTGTAATTGATCCTTTTTAGAAAAAAATTAATCTGCTCTGTGAAATTTGAATTCAGTACCATCCCTTACATGAGTAAAATATAGCATGACTGTTTGCAAGCTGAGCAAAGTATAAATTATAGCGTGTTGCTTAAGTTTTATTATGTTAATTTTATTAATTAATACAGACAAAATGTCTGTCTGCTTCATACTAAGCTAGGAAGTCCTAGTCTAGCTAGTCTGAAATAATTTTTAAATGGGTATCACCATCTAATGTGATTGTTCCTCAGGATAATTTCCCAAAATACACCTTACAAGCTATGGATAGTTTAAAGCACAATGGCCATACCCCACTGCCCCCTCCCCAAAAAGAACGGAAGTATAAATAAGTGGTGGGGGATAAAATATCAACATGAACTACACTTTGCTATAAAAGACAACTTTTTTCTTGATTTTTTTTTTTTAATTATTATTTATTTATTTTTTTTCAGCAACCCCAAGATCAAAAGCAGGTACCTAGCTAGAGATACTGTCCAGAGCATCCAGGCCATAGCCAGACAAATGGCTTTGAACTATAAACCATGGTTTACCTCAAGGGATAAAATCTGCTCTTGAGACAGTCTCCAAACTCTGTTCATCTGTGAATCTTCCTGTACTGAGAAGTGCACAGTCCTGTGGGAGCCTGTATTCCCCTCTGTCATTTCATTCTAACCAGCCAAAATGCATTTATATCTGCAACGGTTATGTCCACTTCAAACATGTAACAAAACACTACAACATGAGAAACCCAGGTTTTGCCCAGAAAAATACCTTGCAGCCTCTACCTATGAAAAAATCCTGAATAGGTAACATAACCATGACCAAAATTCAACAATTAAATGCCAACACAATTGTGTCGAAAGCCATGGTCCACAGTGCATAGGAAAACCTTACTACAGCAAGCAGAGAGTATTTATGTTGCTCCCCAGCTCAGCCTAAGGTGCCTGCAGGTTAATAAGAGCACTCTAGCGCAAATGAAATTGGTGGAAGCAAGGGGTTCCTAGAATCCATCCAGGAAAACCCACAGGAAATGAGCAATGATCACTGCCCTATGAGTCTGAGTGAAGGCAGGATGGCCAAGCTGAATGAATGCTGGCTTATAGATGACATTTTCATGTGCCCAAATTAATTGTTTCATTCCTAGTTTTTTTTAGCAAAACACCCAGCTACTGAGCTAAATGAATTTGAAGACAAATAGGTTTGCAGTAACATTTGGACTTGAAGAAGGTTCCATATTGTAGTGTGACATTTCAGTTCCTTCATGTGCATATTTAGAGTGGTAGTACTGGTGAACTGAAAGTGAATTTGTTAAAGGAGGTATTAGTGTGTTGGTGTGGTTAAGTATTTTGATTGTGCTGGGAGAACATATTGCCCTAACTTAACAATTGCCTTGCTTCTGAAAGCTCACATTTCGAGAGAATGCAATTGAGGATCCTTAACTGTAAGTTAGCAAAGTTCTATATGTGGAAGTATAGTAGTGATATAAAATTGCCTATATGCCCAGTAATTAAAACTTCAGCTAAGGCTTTTAAATGTGACTTATTTTCTAGTATCTATTTTTGCAGATGTAGGACCTGATCCCGTAGCCTCTTCATACATACAACTGTTGACTTCTGGTAGAATAGTTAGCATAGAGACTACATAATCAATCCTTTATTTATCTTGAAAATGAATAAGCATTAGTGTGACTTGTCTATTTTGTTCTGCAGATGGCTAGATGAACGACACACACAATCGCATTCTATCCCAGCTTTATTCAGACCATCACCTCTTGAAAGAATTAAAACTAATGTCATAAACCCTGCATATGCTATTGAACCTGGTCACACAGAGAGCTCGCTCCACATGGGCTATACTGCATTAGAAATAAAGAGTAAAATGTTGGCATTGGAGAAAGCAGATATGTGCATCTATAATCCTTTGTTTGGGTCTGATCTTCAATATACCAACAGGGTAAGTATTTTGTAGGATGAATTCTATTTTACTTTTTAAAAGGTTTTGATAATCTTGTGTTTAGCTGTACCGTAATCAGTTATACCCTCTTTATGCTTTTGTCTAGTTTGATTTACAACTATAAAAATGTGAAAATCTGTCCCTTTAACTGCAACAAATTACTGTGTGAGTGTTAATTAAAAGAAAATGTGTATGTCTGCTTGTCCATGCTTCAGTGACAAATTTTTAAATATTATATTGTTTTTGTAGGTTGATAAAGTGGTTATAAACCCATACTTTGGTCTTGGAGCTCCAGACTACTCAAAGATTCAGATTCCAAAAAGAGAAAAGTGGCAACGCAGCATGAGCAGTGTGATGGAAGACAAGTATTACATTATATTTTTTTCATTTATAATCTCAAGTAAAAAAAAAAAAAAAATCATGTTACAGGATTACTTTAGGATCCAGTCTGTTTTCAGAGTCCCTCTGTCCTTATTATAGTACCAATACATAAAAAAAAAAATGTACCAAAAAAAAGAGCTTATAGTCTATGGAGTTCACAACAGAATGAGAGCCTGAAGAATCAAAAAATGTAGGATTGACTGGGGAAAATTCAGAAAACAAAGCAAGTCTAAAACAAGTATTTCTTGGTAGAAAGAATGTGGTCATGGATGGACATATGGCTAATTAAAATGCTAGTTGTACACATTGATTCACTTTAACTGCCTGGGTTTTATACATATCAAAAGATAAACACAAGTGTGTTGTTTTTACATTTTTTAAATTTGTCTGCTAGAATATTACTGAGTTGGTGTGTATTGTAATTTTCGTCACTAGGGAGCGTCAATGGGTAGATGATTTCCCTCTTCATCGCAGTGCCTGTGAAGGAGACTCTGAATTACTGAGCCGCCTTCTGGATGAAAACTTTTCAGTTAACCAGTTAGACAGTGACCATTGGGCCCCCATTCACTATGCTTGCTGGTAAGGATTTTGTCATGCGATACATTCTTGGTATTTGTGGCTCAAAACCGTATTGTAGGATTTGTGATAGTAATTGCTGAGAAATCCAAACTTCAGATTTTTAATTGTTTATTCCTAAAAATTTAATGTTGAGAAATACCATAACTTTGCACTTAAACTTTGTGCATCAGGATTTAAGCTAATTTGTAACTAAAGGATTTCAGAGGAGACATAATATAGAGGATGTTGGCTACAAATGTCCAACTTGGGATCCTTAAAATTCTAGTTTATTAGGCGGATTGAAACACTGTAATCATAAACCTTGGGGCTGGTCCCCCCCACACACACACATGCGCGCGCGTGTGCACACACACACACACA
>NW_005842785.1:118128-118832 GCF_000455745.1 Alligator sinensis | reverse complement strand
AGTTGAAAGTTGAAAGGTGAGGAGTATAAAATATAAGCTACAAATGCCATGGCACACAAATAGATAAAAATACTAAACTACAAGGGGAGATACAAAATGCACACGTACAAATTTTAAAACACAATTCCTTATCTTAAAGTGAAAGAGAGAGGAAGGAAGAAAAGGTAGAAAAAGAAAAAACATATCCAAGGAGGGGAGAGCAACTGCAGGCAAGAGGAAAAGGGGGCTTTCTGCTACATTATTCCCCCCCTTGACATCAGTCTTACACAAGGGTGATGGCACTATATTGTTTGAACACCATTGTTCGGCTATATAGGCAGGAAGTGTGTCATCTTCAGCTGGTTTGAAGTTAAAACAAAACTTAGGCAGTTAAAAGATATTGAAAGAGAAAAGCCTTGGGGGGCGGAGAGAGAAAATAACCTAACGAGGTTGATTTGAACAGTTATAATGGTATAGTTATCTCTTTGCTTGTTAAAATATGACTTTGAATGCAGTTTTTTACACACATCTTGTTATACTGATATTCTAAATCGCATTTAAATCCTTAAGAGAAGTACAGAGAAAAAACAAAAAACAAAACAAAACCCAAAAAACAAAGTACACATGACCCTTAATAAATATCCTTTTGCTAACCAAGTGGAATATAAAAACCTTTTGAGAATTGCTGCTCTTGTTTCAAATATCAGAACAACTTTCCAGTCCAA
>NW_005842785.1:114390-114798 GCF_000455745.1 Alligator sinensis | reverse complement strand
AAGTCTAGTTTATTAGGCAGATTGAAACGCTGTAATCATAAAACTTGGGGCTGGTCCCCACACACACACACACACACATGCACACACATACACGCACACAGTAGCAGGCTACAGGGTCAGGTATACCTATCCTACAAGCGCTGGAGTCTGTCGTTGAGGCTTCTTTCCGCGTGGTGTTATCTTCCAGAAGGGGGTCGCCGGCTAGTCCTTCTGGCTGGACAGGTCTGGTCGAATTGGAGATCAAGAGGGCACCCCTGAGGGTCACTTTTCACTGCCTTTTATCTGTCTTTGGCAGACTTTGGTGACTCCTCAGTTTTCAGGTTTGCCCAATCCAGGGGTCGTTGACCCTTGTGGGACTTCCCCCCCTCGGTGGCTACTGGACAGCATCTGTCAGCCCCCGGGGGCATC
>NW_005842785.1:80290-114337 GCF_000455745.1 Alligator sinensis | reverse complement strand
GTTGATTAACTCAGGCCAGGGCTTCTAGCCCTTGATCAGTGACGTTTAGAGATTTCCCGGTTGTTACATCGTCTTCTATTGAGTTCTTCCGCTGGTTGATCTGCAGCTTCCTTAGGTGTTAATTGCTGCCTGCTACCGTGTTACACATTCAATCACTGATTCACTCGCTCTTTCAGGGGCCAGCCTGATACAGGGAAGGGCAGTTTGATTCCTGCCCTTGTTAACATTGTTACAATGTATAACTTACTTATGAAACTAAACACATTTAGTTGAAAGGTGAGGAGTATAAAATATAAGCTACAAATGCCATGGCACACAAATAGATAAAAATACCAAACTACAAGGGGAGATACAAAATGCATACGTACAAATTTTAAAACACAATTCCTTATCTTAAAGTGAAAGAGAGAGGAAGGAAGAAAAGGTAGAAAAAGAAAAAACATATCCAAGGAGGGGAGAGCAACTGCAGGCAAGAGTAAAAGGGGGCTTTCTGCTACAGGACATGTTTTCCCCATCTGCCTCCAGTTTCTTATATTTATTCTGAGGCATCTGGTATTAAGTCAGCATACTGGGCTACATGGACCACAGGATGATCCAGCATAGCAGTTTCTGTGTTTCTTTGTTCTTTATGGCTGCATCCAGACAAGCATGGTCATGCGGTATGTGGCATTGCAGACACATCTGCAGTGCCACATACCTCACGTTCAGTTGTTCTCTGCGCTACAAGGAGTATCCAGAGGTGAAAAAAAAAACCATGGAAAAAAATGCTGAGTGATGCTTGCAGCGGCAGCGTGTGCCATCCAAAGCTGGAGCCTGGCCGGCTGGAGCCACACTCCACTACTGGCCAGGCTCCATGCAGCAGGATCGCCACTGCTGCAGCCCCAGGAAGCCCCCAGGATCCCAAGTAAGGCTGCTGAGGCCAGCCCAGTGCTGGTTCCCCTACCCCACCCAGTGTAACTTGCCCCGTGTCAGAGCATGTGAGGCACAGGCATTCCCCCAAGACAACTAGTGGTGGCACAGGGTGCGCTGTCGCTAGTTGTCTTTGGGGAACCAAATGTTCATGCACATCTGAACACGGACTATGTGATTAAAGGGACATTAGCTATTAAAATTTAGCTCAAACTTTAAGGTTTATTGAAGCACAGTTAAGACCTTAGGGCTAATAAAAATGTTTCTGTGTTTTTCATACATTCCAGTGAAAAGATTTTCATTTGTTTTGTTTTCAAGCTAATCATTCCTCTATTATTTGGAAGTGAAGAAACTAATTTCACTGTTGTACTTCAGAACTCTTAGGGCATGCCCACAGAGTATTTACAGTCGCACAGTATTTGCTCAGCTGCTTGTGTAGATTTTGCAGCCTACGGGGGTCTGTGCTGCTGTGACTACATTATCAGCAGGATACAGTTTTACCAGTGTAAAGTTAACTTGCATATATGTAGTATGGTGTGCTACAGTCAGAGCTGCAGTGACTGCTGGGTACACTTACCCTTAGTGTTACAAAAATTGAAAAAGTTGTTTGTTATTTAACTGCTTTTTTCCATTTAAAAATACAAAGAAGGAAGGACAATTTGAAATAATGAACATCTCAAATGTTCCATTATTTTTATCATTTCATTTTATTTTTATGTGGTATTTCTAGAGTGCTTCTCATTAACTTGGCAATGACTATGTAGTCACTGATATGGTTAGGTTTCTCAAAATCATCATTACAGCCACTTGCATGTTTTCACATGATTAGTATTTTTTAGTCCTTCGATTTATCGAATGGATAATTATCTTTATATATTTTATTAGCCCAGAGATAAATTTTTGTGAAAAGTGAAACAGCTATTTAAATATATTTTAGCTTATGAAATATTTACATCTCAATTCCCCTACCTACCAAACTACATAGTCCTTAATAATGAGCAGGTTTATTCAGAAAAGAAAAACAAAAATTTGCAGTTCCATATCATGATCTAAAATCTCTTCCAAAAACAACTCTGTTTTTTGTGAGAGGCAAAAATGCTTTTGGGTGATATCTTTCATTGAACTAACTGCACGATTTCAGGTACATCTCTGAGAACATCTGAAGTAGGCTTTATTTGAAATGTGTTGCGTTCTTTGTTTTATCCACTGTGATTTTAATTTATTTGCAGGTATGGAAAAGTTGAAGCCACTCGAATGCTGTTGGAGAAAGGGAAATGCAATCCAAACCTACTCAATGGACAACTTAGTTCTCCTCTTCATTTTGCTGCTGGAGGAGGGCATGCTGAAATAGTGCAAATCCTTCTAAATCATCCTGAAATTGACAGAGTAAGCCTCCTTTGTAATTGGAATCAAAGCACACACTCATATTATGTGTATCCAGTCTCTGAGATGTAATATTTATTTTCTTAATAGATAATATTACTTTAATCTTAAAAATAATAGGTACATTTATGCACCCAAATACTGGTTAATCCAGTTCACTATTGCTGTTCTCTTTGATTATACTTGATCTCAATTTTCCCCTACACGTGCAAACTGATTAACTTTTGTCTCCTGTCAGCAGTATTTTAACTGGGTTTCATCAGATATTTTAGTCTAAGCTTTCACTGTCTCTTTTCGTAGTGTTCTTATTTGTTACTAAGCTGTATATTACTCATCCTGTAACATATATATTTTTGTTTGTATCATATATTTTCTTTACTTGTCTAGTTAATAGTGATTGCATTAGTGCCAGTAGGCTCCAGTAAGGCTAAGTACTATTGATTTAAGGGCTCTGCAAATATATAAAGAGACGGTGCCTGTCACAAAGAGCTTGTACCAAAAAGAACAAGGAATAGACTAGAAGAGGTGAACCAGGATAAGTCCATGTATTCAGTAGTCATAGTTATGACAAGGCACCAGGTTTGTTTGTTTTTCTGGCACCGTACACAGGTGAGAGGCTGCTAATAATTGTTAACATGAAAAGGAAAGTGTGATTAATGAAAAGTATTTAAATACTCAGTGTCTAAGCCCTATGAACAAGGAAGGATTTTAATTAGAATCTCCCAAACTCATTAATGTTTCCTTATCTAGAGTGAAAACTATGAATGACATCAGTCTTTCTGTTCACATTTGTAGCATATTACTGATCAACAAGGAAGATCTCCACTGAATGTTTGTGAAGAGAACAAACAAAATGAGTGGGAAGGAACAGCCAAACTGCTGAAGGAGGCCATAAATAAGCCTGTATTTTATTTTCTATACAATTTAGTACTCATATTTTTAAGTCTTAGCAAATGTATAAAAAGTGAAAACTGAGGAGAGTAATGAGTCCACCTATAGCAACAATATTTGACCTACTCTCTGCACACTTTTTACTATAAATGTAGACAAAATCATGCATTTGTCTTTTAAAATGTTTCCAGCTTGTACCCATGACTCTATAGATACATTTAAGATTTTAAAATTTAAGCTTTTAATTATTATAGAGGTATAAGATATACCACAAATTTCCATCACTGACAGTGCTTTTTTCTTTATGCCCAGTTTCATGTGTCAATATACAATCTGCTTTTGTGCTGTTTTAAAACACATTCACATGGCTGTAAATGATCTGTGAATAATATATTCTGATACAAGATGAATGTCAACAAACTCTACAATGTTCTTTTTGTAATGCAAGCACTTGTAAATTGGATTTTAAATTGTGTTTTTAAGGTGGTTAGCAATAGAAAAATAGGATTTTAACTTAGTCTTAATTTGTTTAAATTATTTTAATATTGTTTTTATATATTTTGACAGTATGAAAAGGTGCGGATTTATCGAATGGATGGATCATATCGTTCTGTTGAGTTGAAACATGGAAACAATACCACTGTACAGCAGATAATGGAGGGAATGCGTCTATCTCAGGAAACTCAGCAGTATTTCACTATCTGGATCTGTTCTGAAAATCTCAGTAAGTGCTAAGGTAGTATAAACTTGTGGCATTAAAGATTTCTTGTATAAATAGAAAGAATAGAAAAAAGGATACTAATAAGGCTGGTAGACCAGACAGTAGAATCTTGATAGCTTGCTTTTGGCATTCACACTGTATATTTATTTTCCTGTGCGTGAGTTGTTCATAAGATGTTTGAAACTTACATGACTCTACCTTGCTATAGGTCAGAGGGACAGTTGAGAAAAGTAGCGATTTGTTTTTTGGTCAAGTGAAGCACTGGGTCTGGGCTATATTCAGTTCTTGAATTTGTTTTTTTATCCCTTTTTTTTGGTGAGGGTAGAATGCAGTGAAACACTTATTTTTTTCCATTTACAGCTAGAAAAAAATCTTTGAAAATTGTTTTTTTAAAATACCTTACACTTACCCTGCTCCAGTGGTGTGTACACTGAGGCGAGCAGCTCGAAACCCAGAGGTCAAGAGTTTGAGGTCCTAGCAGAAGTGCTGATGAGGCAGCCATGTCAGATTCCAGTGAACCTGCAAATTCTGCTACATACCTTGTCACAAAAACATAAGACATGAGGAAAGATCTTACACTTGGGGCCTGTCATGTTTGGTTACAGACCATTAAAAATAGAAGTTCTCATTTGAAAAAAAAAAAAAAAAAAAAGGATGAATTGTACACTCAGGGATATCTTAGAGGTCCATAGTTCCATCTGTAACATCTCTTGTGTGAAAACTGTCTTGGATGCCATCTAGAGTTTTCAGCTGCTGAGATCAATGGAGCTGCTGCACATTTTGTGTTCTTTAGCATGTTTTAATTCATCCTGGTAGCCAGTGAACCAGCATCAGAAGAAAATTCAGGACCCACAGGATTTCCATTCTTTTTTTACAGGCTTCAGTTTTATTTTTCTCAAATAATACAGGTTAGCATAACTCCATCTCTTCATAGACACTTGGCTGGGGTTGGCAGACATTTGGCTGGGATGATTTAATCAGGGATTATTCTGCCTTGAACAGGGGGTTGGACTAGATGATCTCATGGTCTGTTCCAGCCCTACTTTCCTATAGTGTTTTATATATAATATATGCATAATATTTTGTATATATTTATAATACACAGTTTATAATGCAGGTAATACAGGTTAACAAACTTGCAGGTAATACATTACACAGAAACACATGTGTGTGTGTGTGTGTGTGTGATAGGGTTATACATTACATATATATATATATATGTGTGTGTGTGTGTGTGTTTATAATGTCAAAGAAGCAAGTTTGTTAACCTGTATTATATGAGAAAAATAAAATAACCTTACAGTAATGCTAATGTATCACATGTAATATATAAATGTGTGCTTTTCCTGTCCTGGGATTTCCTGCCAGAGCCTATTGTTACCAGATTTGCCTGTCACTTTATTAGCAGTACGTTTCTGGGGTCTCTGTAATTCTATCAGTGTGCTACTTGTGTTTCTATATGGAGCTCTATCTTTCCCTTCTGCAACTCCTCATCCGCAATGGAGCTACCTTGCAGGGATTAGTTTCAATGGGGCTGCGTTCCTCTAACCACCGAATCAATCGAACACACACACACATGTTAACAGAGCACATCTGAGTCAGGCTAGGTTACTCAGCACTTCCAGCTGACACCCTCATATGCCCCAAACTCAGCACAGGAACGGAGTACGTCTGAGCTGGGCTGGGTCAATCAGCATTTAACAGGCTGACACCCTCATGTGTCCTGGCTCAGCACTTCCCAAGCTCTTGTCCCAATTGTCCTGGTTGTAACTCCCTTGATGGGCAAACACCACAGGATTTTTGGGCTTTACAGGGATCTTTGGCTTAGGTAAAAGAAGCGTTGCTGCAGAGCAAATGGGGAGGTTGAGGAGAAGGAAGAGTAAATGAGGTTCAGAGAGAGTATGGCAACCAGCTTGACCATAAAAGTTATTTTATTGCCAGGTATATGACACTAATAGTAATAGCCATACAAGGAGAGACAAACAAACAAAGCAGTTACAATATTGCAGTTTCAGTTGGGTATTTGGGAAAGTCTAGCTCAAGTCTGATCAGCAAAAGTCAGGTTTAGAAAGCTGTGTCTTGAGTAAGGGAGAGAGGGATTAAACCAAGTCTGAGGTTTAGAAAGTGGTCTTAGAGAGAGAGAGAGTTGGGGTCTCACCACTCAGCAAAGCTTGAACTGGTCGAGGTTCCTAGGTGTTTGTTGGAGCTTGCAGACAGGCAGAGCCCGCAGCACGATCAGTGGAGGTGTTCCAGGCAGGAAAGTGGAACTGGTGCAGGGTTTTGAATCTGAGCACCAGACAGAAACTTGAGCTTGGGTAGGGGTTTTTGTAGGAAAACAACAATGGCTCAAGGGAGAATACTATGTTTGTTTATGGGTAAACGATGGCTCATATGCTGGATAAAAGGAACTGATCACTCCTGCCTATGGGTAGCATTATTCTGAGGGATCTTGCAGTGCAAACAGGAAGATTCAGTGTTTTGGGTACCAGTAAAGGAGTTGTCACCAGAATTGGTCTGATAAACACTGAGCTGGGTGTGTGCAGACGTGGGTTGATTAGCATTTGGAGCAGAGATTCCCTATCATGCAGTGCTCCCCTGCTTCTCTGGTCCCAGAGTTCAGTGTGGTCTGTGCCTTGGAAACTCTGTTCTCCATTCTGAATGCTAATGGAGGTGCCTGCCTTTCCCATCTCTGATGCAAATGGGACTAGGGGAGTTGTCTCAATCCTGACACCCTTATCTGAAGGGTTTCTGAGCGTCTCTCACTGCATCTTCCTTGCCTTTTGTAAGTCCTTTTTCCGATCAGTTCAGTTCTGGTTAAGGCAGAGGTTGGAGAGAGGGAGTCCTTCATGAGTCAGACAGGCTGGGTACTGCTCCAGGGTTCCCCAGAACACAGAGCTGACAGGTAACACTATCCACTTCTTTCAAATCTCAATTCCCCATTCTTCTGTCTCTGAGGTAAGGTGTGTCACTTTCTTCCCTTTTTCTGTGGCTTTCCTCCAGTGGACTGGCTTTCAGCTCCTATAGGCTTCTCCTTGCAAGGACTGTGTTCCTAGGATGTCTGTCTGGGGAACTGTGAAAAGCCTCTCTGTTACCTTCTTAACTCTATTCAACTCCCTGAACTTTGGTTGCCCTTAGAGTTAGGTCTACTGGGATACAGAGTAAGAATCTTCTGCAGTGTGCCCCTTGTAATTTATTTATTTCACTATGGGAAAATGGTGAATCCATCCAAAGACTGCAGCTGAAACTTACTCCCCTTAAAGGATTGTTCACTCTGTGACAATCCTTTCTGCATAATACTAACGTGAGCAAGTGGTTAAAGTTCTCACTAGTGTCCCATATTGCATACATGTCATATTTACCTTATTTAAATGTGCAACCAAGGTGAAATTGATTACCTTTATTTATTTGACTAGGTCTAAATGGTCTAAATTTATTGTGCAGAGTTGTATATTAAAATTGTTTTTTGTATCCCTTGCCAATGTTCAGATATATTTGGCAGGGGAGGTTTTGACACAAGAAATGTTAAATGATAGGAAGGAAAATAATGCTAGCAGCTTTTTTATACAGTTAGACTCCTCTTAAATTAAAGTATGAGATACAGTCAAGTTTTATAATACTTTTTCTTTAACAACACTCATGCCACCTCTTTCAGACCAGATAGAAAAAAAGATTTATTTTAAAATAATATGATTAACAGTATTACTGTGACAAGGTAGCTGAGGAGCTAACTTGTAATTACAAATAAATGAGAAACTAACACCCTGATTTTAACTGCTTCATATTGGGCTTGACATATTGCTTGTAGTAGTGTTAATACAGAAGTCTTGCATTAAGAATACAGCATAAGTATCAAGACTCCTGTGATGATGGTATTATTATTGTTTTTGTGGTTATTGTTTTGTTGTTGTTGTTGCTGTTTTATCTTTTCTAGCTGTGTTTTTATAGCTGAAATTGTTTCGTACAGTTTTTCTGTGGGTCCAGTTTCTCTCAGCTTCATCACTTTAACTCCATATTGCACCCTACAGCTACCGCTGCCACCAAACATACATATCTAAATGCAGAAGTCCATGCAACAGAGCAGTGTTTCCCAGCCTTTTGGTTCCAGTGGTACACTTCCGGGCCTCTCCCATCCCGCGGCACAACAGCTGAATGCACAGTGCTCAAATACAAATCACTGGCTGGATCCATGTCCTCCATCGCTGTCTGTCCACGATGGCAGCATGCGGTGGGGCATGGCTCCAGCCCAAAATTCCACAGGACACCTGGACGTGCCTCGCAGCACACTGGTTGGGAAATGCTGCAATAGAGAGAACCTGGCTGAGTGATGAAGATTGATGCTTGCACCTCTTTCCTTTCTTTCTGTGCATGTGTTTCACGTTATTTTACCCAAAATATTGAAGTGTTTTGCTGTATAGACAGGGATGGATCACTGATTTATTAAATGTTTTTGGTACAAACAAGTAATTCTATGAAAGATTCAAAATTTCAAACTTTGACCAAAAATCTCAGTGTCCTAGAAGAGCAAAACTGTATGATACTAATTACATAGTACAGATTAAGCCAAAATGCTTGGAGAAATCACCTTCCATTTCTCATTTTCTGTTTAAGCAACTACAGGTTTCATAGATTTCATAGACATTAGGGCTGGAAGGGCCGGAAGATCATTGAGTCCAGCCCCCAGCCCAAAGGGCAGGAAGTCAGCTGGGGTCATAGGATCCCAGCAAGATAAGCATCCAATTTACTCTTGAAGGTGTTCAATGTAGGTGCTTGAACCACCTCCGATGGCAGGCTGTTCCAGACCTTGGGGGCTCGGACAGTAAAGAAATTCTTCCTTATGTCCAGCCTGAAACGGTCTTGCAGGAGTTTATAACTGTTCGACCTCATCATCCCTTGGGGCACTCTGGGAACAAACATTCCCCCAGATACTGGCGGGCACCTCTTATAAACTTATAGGTGGCCACCAGATCACCCCTGAGCCTGCGCTTTCCAGGCTAAAGAGAGCCCCATGGCTCTCAGCCTGTCATTGTAAGGTCTGATCATGCTCATGGCTCTTCTCTGGACTCTCTCAAGCTTCTCCACATCCTTTTTGAATTGTGGGGCCCAAAACTGGACACAGTACTCCAGCTGCGGCCTCACCAAGGCCGAGCACAAGGGGAGAATGATGTCCCGGGATTTGCTTGAGAAGCATCTATGGATGCAAGCCAGCGTTTTGTTTGCTTTACTAGCCGCAGCATCGCATTGCAGGCTCATGTTCATCTTGTGGTCAGTGATGACCCCCAAGTCTCTTTCTTCCGTAGTGCTAGCCAGCATAGCACTGCCGAGCCTATAAGGATGCTGCAGGTTTTTCCTCCCAAGGTGGAGAACCTTACATTTTTCAGTGTTAAACACCATCAGGTTCTTGTCCGCCCATTTGCTGAGCCTGTCCAGGTCAGCCTGGATCACCCCCCTGTCTTCTGGTGTGGATGCTTTACCCCAAAGTTTGGTGTCATTGGCGAACTTGGCCAGTCCGCTTCTGACTCCAATGTCTACATCATTAATGAAGATGTTGTATTGGTTAATGAAATCAAGCAATATAATAAAAATGTTAAAATAAAATGTTATCTAATTATAATACTTTTATTTTAGAGGGTTTTGAACGTGGAAAGCGCAACAACTTGAAAAGAATTAGAATGAATAATTGTAGTGAGGGGAACTGTAAAAGGTGAAGAGCTTAGAAGGGTAGGTAAACAATGTAGCCATCATAAGAGGAAGCAGGATGGACAAGTCAAGTTGGCTGAACAGAACTGAAGCTGTGGACAAGCTGGCACAAGAATCTAGTCAGCCTCCATGTGGGTGGCTGAGCAGGAAAATGTAGTGACTGCAGCATGTCAGAATTATACTTCACAGAGAATAGAGAAGGGACAGTTTGGTCTGAAAATAATACAGTCTGGTAAGCATCCAAAACCTAGTAGTGAATGTAGTTCCCTACCTTGTGATTTAACAAATAGATATTGGAAATGCCATAAATACGTATAGAAGAAACAGGAAAATCAGTAAAGGAAAATTATTTTAAATATTTTATTTGATGTGGTGTTTGGGTGGCACTTCCTACCACAGGACCTTTGCATGTAATTTTAAGTACTGCCTCATCAATTAAGTACTTCATTAACCAATTAAAATGTTTAAGTTTATTTTTTAAAAGAATTTCATTTCACTTTTGAAAAGCTGAACATAATCCAAGTTTGAATGCATTTCTCAAATTAATGCTGTGATAAATGTCAGTAAATCCAGGTTTATGACCTTTTAGTTATGGTGAGTAAAAAAAACCCACATTTTTGGTTGACACATGCAAGTCCTCAAATTCAGGCATCTTGATACAGCATTCATCTGTACATGTCTGTCCTTGAATCTGTTGTTTTTTATTTGTGAAAAAAATTAAAAAGCTGTTGTTTTTCCAGATCTCCAGCTGAAGCCATATCACAAACCTTTGCAACATGTTCATGACTGGCCTGAAATACTCACTGAACTGACCAACTTGGATCCTCAAAGGGAAACCCCACAGCTTTTCTTGAGAAGAGATGTGAGACTTCCTTTGGAAATTGAAAAAAAGGTCTGCATTAGATGTTCTAGTATCAAATACAGGATCAGAAACAGAATCGTCTTATCAACAGGCAGTATATTAATTATTAATCACTAGTCGGCCTTTTGGCTTGGATCAAGCGTGTTTCACAACTTGTTACCCTGTATTAGAATAGAAATTTGGAACCATTTTCCCATCTGAAACCAAAGGCATAGAAAGAAATGGCAACTGCCAGGTTCAGAACTCATGAATTGGACTGTATTAAATATGAAAGAAAAATATTTGTAAGCATAATGGGAAAAGTCAATTTACATGATTTGTTCTTCTGCTTGTGTGCAGAAGGTCAGTCCAACTCCTTCTGAAGTCAAAGGATAAACTTCCATCGACTGTGATAGGAGTTGGATCCAGGACAACAGTAAAATAACCCTTTTAACTATTTAACATTTTAAGATTGACTTTAATTTCTTAATTACAGAAAACACTTGCATTCCACATAAATTAGCAATAAGGAAATTCCTATAAACAGTAGTTTCTCATAAATGCTGTTTTTCCACTAGAGAGAGAACTTGTTAAAGTGCACTCCCTAGCAATTGGAAAGATTAAATATAATTAAAATATAGGCAGCAATCAACCAATATTTCAGTCTTCCTGAATTAGAACCTGTGCTAATCAATGTAGTTTTTCTCCCTTCCTCTTCATTTTGGAATGGCCACATTCTGTCACTTTTACTCATGTTAATACATTTATCTTGCATTGAAAAATGTAGTCAAAATGACTAACAGTAGTACAGTCTGTTCCTAAAGAGGTACTAGAGAGTTAAAAAAAAAAGATTGCTTGATTATGTAAAACTTGTTGGAATTTATAGGTTTGATGTTGGTATTCGGCAATAAATTTGGTTTTAAATAGTGTGCCATTCAGTTGTAAATTAAAGTGTTGGATCAGTATGGATTTATAATTTACAGATATTGGAAATATTTGTAATCAGTATAGGTGAACCATGGTTTTTGTTCTGTTGTAAGAGAAAATACTACTAAAGCACATATTTTAATAAGGGATACATCTTTTTCTTCCATTGTCGAAGCAGCAAAAATATACCTAGTTTGTAAACAGAAAGTGAATGTAATAAAAACATTTAAAACTTTTATTTTTTTTAAATAGATTGAGGATCCACTGGCTATCCTTATCCTGTTTGATGAAGCCAGATATAATTTGCTGAAAGGCTTTTATACAGCACCTGATGCCAAGCTGATCACCCTGGCAAGTCTGCTGCTACAAATAGTCTACGGAAATTATGAGAGTAAGAAACACAAACAGGGTTTTCTGAAGTGAGTGACTGCTATGTTTTTGTTTTTAAGATGACATGTTTTTCAGACAAGCTCTAAACTGTTTCGTTTATTCCTAAGTAAATTTTACCTGTGAGATGCTGGCTAGTTAATTAAAACCCATGCCTGACATCTAGTATCTGTAGTATGTTTTAGAACTATGCATCACTGTCTAACAATTTAATTCCCATAACAATAATAGTTGTGCATCAAATACTTTGTGTCTAGGACTGAGAGTATATCATTTCCATCTAGTTCACAAGACTTAAGAATTCAGTGTTTTCCAGTGAGAATGTTACAATTCAAAAGAAAAAATATGTTAGGCAATTTCATGCATTGATTCTAGGGGGTATATTTAACTGTTGCTATTCTTTCCCATTTATTTTAATTTGATCTTGAGCTGTGGTTTTAGTGGATTGGTGAAGTAGCTCAACTTTTGAGCTCATCATACAAGAAACCATAAGTTCCTGACAACTCAGAATAAAACCCTGTCAGCGAGGGCAGCTTTAGATTAACATAATTGTGAAACCTAGAACTTGTCCCTGCAATTCCATACTCCTGGGAATAGTAACTCTAAAATTTGTTTCCATTAAATTTTGTGTTGTCTTACTGTTTTTGTAAGACAGGAATAATTTTTTGTTATTTATGCTTTAAGTTTTTCTGGGCTTGATCTGGAACAATTTAATGTATTTATCAAAATATTTGTCCTTGCAAATGTGTGTCTGTGTTGAAGGAAATTTAAGAGCGTTCTTTTATAAAACAAGTAATGTATATATTGTTGCATCAGCCATCTTGCTTTCATGTCACCTGTAATATTTTGAAGTTAATAGACCAAATATCGAGCTCCGACTCATGGCCAGACTGCGTCCTGCATCCCTGCATTTCTGGGATGCCCATTATAATTTCCAATAGCTGTCCAGGACCAGTCTCTGAAATCCAGAACTGTCCTGGCTAAAACAGGACATATGGTCACCCTAACCCTAAGTGACGTATTTGTTTGCATGACTATGGGCCAGCCAAGGGTTGAAATGGCCCCAATATAATTAAAATATCTGATGAAGACTTTATACTGGCCTGGACTCAGATGAAATGCCTATGTATCCCATCCATAACATCTCCTGGCCCTGCACCATCCACAGTGCAGGTAATTAAGAATGGGTAAAAAGAAAATCAACTGTGCTGGTTCAGCATCACCTGAAAATTCCTCTCTGTTGTGGAAAATGTCAGCTGTCCTTTTAGGAAATTTTTTCAGCTGCTGAGGCAACACAGAGAGCTAACATTTACCCCAATATCTGTAATGTACTGGGGTATTGGATACTGTGCTTTGTCCCATATTCGGGTCAGTAAGGAACAATAGGTAATATTTGGGCTCTTTTTCCAGTGAAGAAAACCTTAAGTCCATAGTGCCTCTCACCAAACTAAAAAGTAAGGCTCCTCACTGGACAAACAGGATACTCCATGAATACAAGGTAAGAACATTAACATTAATCCACCAATTTCTGGGAATCCTGTTTAAAAATACTTCATTATTTTTCAGGCACATTCTGCTACTATTGTGCAGAGTAGCAATATTAACGTACAAAACTGGAAAGAGTTGTGCCACCTCCCTCAGTGATCTATTTACATGCCAAAACTCTGTTAAGCAAACAGTTTTTGTCTGGTGAGAAGGCCCCTGACCCCTTATCCTGACCCCTTATCCCACTGACCATCTTTTTATTACTGAATACAGTGGTTCATACAAACATAATAAAAACTGAATATAGCTTAACATTAACTTGAGGTGTCTATGGAGTTAATGAGAGTTTTGAGGTCACAGTCTTGAACTTAGGCCCCTAAGGGTATGTCTGTACAAGAGGACTTAAGAGTAATGTCAAACATAGGATATACCTGTATGATGCAAGGCAGCACTGTGCAGCGAATCCAGAATACATAGCAGTATAGCATGTCAGTGTATCACTTGCAACTGAGGTACTAAGAAGTTCTTACCAACTCAGGTGCAGTGTCACATTACCACTTCTGGTTCCAAAGTTACTTGAGTATCTCTACTTAGTGCTGCCATATGCCATATAGACATACCCTAAATTCCACCTAGGTCCCATTTTAGGTTCATTAGATCCTTTTGTTAATCTGTCCCTTAGTTCAGGTGCTGTCTCATTTTGGAGTACCTTTGCCATAAAAAGTGCTTTAAGAATCTTCACTACAACTTTATCCTCTTGGAAAAAAACATATTGTTAATGCGGTTACTTTTGCTATGTCTTTCACTCTTTGCTGCTATACTTCTAGAGTCTCAGTACCAGTGAAGGTGTAAGTAAAGAGATGCATCACCTACAGCGCATGTTCTTACAGAACTGCTGGGAAATTCCTACCTATGGAGCAGCTTTTTTCACAGGACAAGTGTTCACCAAAGCAAGTTCAAGCAGTCATAAAGTCATCAGAGTGTATGTAGGAGTAAACATAAAAGGCTTGCATCTCCTCAACATGGAAACTAAGGTGCGTTTAGACATTTTTACAGGCAGTTTATCTAGTAAATATTATCCATCCTCTTAACTTGTATATAGTGGTGATCATTTCATATCAAAGCATTGAGTTAAAATCTTGGACATATTTATAATCAATATATCTAGTTTATCAGTTGACCATTTTAAAAGTTTCTACTGCATATCCTGTATCCTAAGTGTCAGAATCTCATTTAAATGAACTGGGGAAAATTCAGATTATAACTCAGAAAATATTCTAAATTCTTATAATTTTCTACTTTTCAACATAGGCTTTACTCATCAGTCTAAAATATGGTTGCTTTATGTGGCAGTTAGGAGATGGAGATACCTGTTTTCAAATCCACAGTCTGGAAAACAAAATGAGCTTTATAGTGCATACCAAACAGGTAAGCAATGACAAAATTTAGTTAAGTATTGGAAGTCTGTTATAAGAAATGTCCAATGCATATTGTGTACAGTAAAAATAAAACATATTTAACTGGAATTCTAGGGGGAGAAAATATGTTGTGTAGAATATTCATTGCTTCAATTTGATGTTTGTTTTGATTGTCCTATTTTGAGAAATATGTAGATTAAGAAGCCTAATGAGGTAGTTTCTCTCTAAAATTCTATTTGTTAGCTGAATAATACACTGTATGTACAGTTTTCTTATTTGTATCTAGTTGGTCATTTGCCCTCTTTTATCCACGTTTATGCTTATTTTCCAGCTAGATCTTTCTCCTTTGAAAGAGACTCGCCATTTCAAACTAGTGCCATGACTTTTCTTAGGTCTCTATAATATTTCAAGGAAACAGTACATTTTTCCTTACTGAAGGATTTACACACTATTGCAACCAATAAGCATTCAGAAAATATGAGTCAAACCTCAAAACAGCATGATTGATTTCAGATTTATTTTTTCTGCAGTGGGAAGGGGACATGTTTAAGGCAAATGTCCAGTAATTAGATTCTGTATGGAAAAATATAACAAATTTATACCTTTTTAATATATAGACTCTGATTATTGGGAGCTCACTTACCTCATTTACTCAGATATAAGATGCCCCTGAATGTATGTTATATTAAAGTATTTTGTGAAGAAATTACAACTGTGCGCGTCTTACATGGTTTGGCAACTGTAACTACAATAATTACAAGTGAGTTTGCATTGCTGTTTCCATTTCCCAAAGTTATGGGGAGGACAAAGAGGTGGTGTAGTGAGGTTGTGTAGAAAGAGGTTGTGTTTGAAAATAGGTATGGGTTGAGATATTTAAGTGGTTTGAGGGGCTAGATGTCATTATAGTTCTTAGTCTATCTACCTCATTGCCTAAAATGATACATCTGTATTATAGTATCATTTCAACTACTGCAGAGAGTGGACCAATGCTACTAATCATGAGAAACCTCATATTGTTTTAATTTCAGAAGATTAATTAATTGACTAATTTCATAAAGTCACACAATATGGAAACCTAACTTATTACAAAATACCAGAGCAATATAAATATTGTTTTAATTAGGGTTGGGTATTTGACTGGTCAAATAAAGTTTGGTCAATTGACCAATCAAATATTGGTCAAAAATTGTAAAAGATTACCGATGGGTCCAAATAATACACAGAAAAAGCACAAATTTTCCATTAAGAAATGTGTCAAAAAACAGTAAAAAATCAAATTTCTGTCAAGGAAACTACAAAAAAAAAAGGGTTTTTTTGTAAAATTGCTATAATTTTTAATTGGTCAAAAAAAATGTAGTTGACCAGTCAGTTGACAATATTTGATCGGCCAGTAGACCAGCTTGCCAACCCTAGTTTTAATTATTAAACAGAGAACAAACTTTGTTTTTAAAACAACACATTTCTGTAGTTTTAATGTCAGTGAACGTGACATGAGCTAAAGTAAAGGCAGCTGTACTGATTTTTCATTTAATTGAGAGAAATTTAAAAAATGAACTGAGAAATTCCAGTTCTCATAGTAACCTTTTGGTCTAGACAAAATCATTACATAAGTAGTTGGATAACCACTGAATCATAAAAGAGTAGAGCTGGAAGAGACCTCCATAGGTCATGTAGTCCAGTGGTTCTCAGCCTCTTTTTCTGCCAGGACCCATGTGTAAACATCAATGGCCAGTCCCGACCCAGTAAATAGTTTAAGTAGAAAACAGGCCCCTGGCCCTGTTGGTGCCCCTCATTCCTGACCCACTGCCCCCTGCAACCAGGCCCCAGGGAGAGGGGTGTGGGGCATGGGGGAAAAACCCACCATTTCTCACATTTTTCTCCTGTAAAGGAGAATCCATTTTTCAAGTTTGTTCATGACCCTTTCATATATTCTTGCAACCCACTTTTGGGTCATGATCCATGGGTTGAGAAACTCTAATCTAGTCCAACTCCCTGCCTGAGGCAGGATCATTCTTATACAAGCCATCCTATACAAATCCATTATCTAAGCTCCTAGCAAAACTAGAGTCAACCAGACACAATATAAGATTCAGGACTCTGGTAAAGCAGCGGGATCATGGCAGCCAACATCATGCTGCTGCAAAGGTACTTAAAATAGGTTGAAGAAATCCCAGGAAGGAGGCCATGCTTCCCACTACAGAGGAAGGCAAACACCTCCACAGTCTGTACCAGTCTGACCATGGGGTAAAATTCCTTCATGACCACAGATAAAGCGATCATTCTGACCTTCAACAGAGGGGCAAGACCCTCTAGCCAGGAACCTCTGGTTTTAAGTGCCAGCACAGAAGCATTGGCACACCCCAGTGAAAATCCCCAGCCTTGGCTGCAACCAACACCCAATGCTTCTGAAAACCCATGCTCAAAATCAATGGCTCAAGTTCAGACTGGTATGAAGTATTAAGTGGGGTTCTTCAGAGGTCTGTCCTGATTCTAGTACTGTTCAGTATTTTCATTAATGACTTGCAGGATGGAACTGAAAACACACCAAGTAAATCTATGTATTCCACCCTGCTGGGTAGAATAGCAGACATTTTAGATAAATAGAAAAAAGGTCTGAAATAGGATGAAATTCAGTAAGGACAAAAGAAAAGTACTACTCTTTGAAAGAAAGAATCAAATACACAAATATAAAATAGGGTGAGGTTGCAGACTGTAAAAAAGAATCTGAAGGTGATATTCACAAACTGAATATGAATGGATAGTGTAGTAGTGATGTAAAAGAAGTTAATGGCATACTGGGTTGTATTAACAGGTGTGATATATGCAAGTCATGTAAAGTAATTCTACTATTATATTTGGCATGGACGAGGATTGACCTGAAATACCATGCCCAATTTTGGGCACCACAGTTCGAGAGAGATGTAGGTCAATTGGCATGTTCAGAGAAGATCAGGAAACATTACTAGAAGTCTAGCAAATATGACACGTGAGAAAAGGTTGGAAGAACTAGGATTATATAATCTGTATAAAAGATGATATAGTCTATATATAGTAGAAAAGAGATCAATAGGGATTAGATGCCTCCAAATACAAAACGGGTTGTTATAAAAGTTTTAACAGAAAAGCAAGCTAGATATTAGTAAGAATTTCCTAACTATGAGGGTCTTTAAAAACTGTAACAGTTTACCTAGGGAGGCCGTGGAGTTTGTCACTGAAAGCTTTCAGTGCAGGTTGTCTGAGGTGGCTCATACAGGGCTGATCATGGCTTGAATAGAGGTTGATTAAATTACCTCTTAAGATCGCTTCCAGCCTCATTTTTGGTTTGTAGTTCCATGAATTTTTATTTTAATCACTAAGTGGTGTTAGTAACAGAGATAAGTATAATACAAACCAGTGTATTTAAATTCATTGTGGTTCTTACGTTGTTTGGAAAATTGTAATAGAATTTTATTTTTTTCTTTATGCAGGCTGGTCTGGTCGTAAAACTGCTGATGAAATTAAGCAGCCAGTTACTGCCTAGTGAAAGAAATGACTGACAGATAAGGATGGTGGTTTAGAATTACTCAAAAATAACTGTATTTTCATCAAAATAGACTTTCACACATGAGTTTTGCATAATGAAAAATGTGCAAGTTTTATAGACATTTTTTACCTTGTACAAAAGCTGCATGGTTTATTTTTTTAAACAAATGTATGTATCATAATTATTTTTATAAAGATATTTTCCCATATAAGCTATTCTAAGTTTTGAGCTAAAACCGAATAATAAAGATATTGACATGAAAACAGGTATGTCAAAATTAGCACGTGTAGGCCAAATAAAATGCAGTATACTTCTGTTCCCAACAGATTGTGTAAGTTTTATATGCAACTATTATTAGGAACATAAAATCTGAATGTACCTATTATTAACTTTTAGGTAATGCTGTGGAATACAGTAAAATCTTTACAGTTGATGATAACCTTTGTTAGGCAACCTGCTTGTTAAAAAGAGGAATTACTGAGTAAACTCTACTCCAGCTTCATTAAGAGCCTTACCAGTCTTTTATGTAATTACTTTTGACGTGTGTTTAATTTGTTTTTTGTTACATCTGCTAAGATTTGATTGGACTTGAAAGAGTTTTTTATACTTAAAAATACATATCAGTATTATTTTAGAATATTGCACAAAGAGAGCCAATAGGAAATATATTTTAAAATTTTCAGAAGCCATAAGTGTGTAGCATAGTTACTGTTTTAAAATTACTGGTGATTTACTTTTGCTATACAATTCAAACAATTTTATGCTTAAAAATAGATTTGTAAAATGCTTCCATTACACAGAAGACATCAGAAACATTCTGTACATACTACTTACAGGATTGCAACACCCTTGCATTGAGTAAAGTTATGTGCAGCAGGTACTTATTTCCAAAAAGTTCTCATGCTCATATTTTGCTTGAATTCATTGGCACTCCATATAAGAAAGGATTTGAAGATTCAGGGTTTACAGTACAGAGATAGAAAATGGGCATCAAAAAAGCATGACTTGCTGGAGACTTTGCTATAAAAGTATCAGGTCCTAAAAAACCTCACTAATAGGAAATGATAGGATCATCTTATTTTTTGCTGTTGTTTAAAAAATATGTATAACCAAATTTTGACATGCTTTCAGGCTGTTGGAATCAGGCCCCAATTCAAATATATACAGTATTTGCTTAGTGTGGCATTTCAAGCTGCCATACAGAATCTGAAATACAACAATGAACTCTAAAATGCTATGCTGTATCTACTGATTTCTGAAATTTCAAGATGGTACAATGTAGTTTTAACCATATCTCACATTGGCTTTTAACAGGTATAGTGTGGCCAAAATGACTTGCAATTATTTTTCAATAAAGTAAAATATTTGAGTTGACTTCCAAATTTTCAAATAAAAGTTGGAACAATTTGACATTGGATATAGTAGGATTTTGCAGTACCTTCATGTTTGCAATCAGAAGTCTCTAAAAGCAAGCAATTTTTAAAAAATTATGCTGGAAAAAGTTTTATACTATAGAACTTTCTATCAAGATATATCTACACTACATAAGCTTAATTGGCCTGCAGTGTGTAAATCTTCCTGGAGAGATTGTATTGCCTTTTATTTGAAGTAAATATTACAGCAGTTGGCACCATCTATATTGCATCATAGCTATCACATGGATCTAATACCAGAACATACTTTTATCTCCAGCACTTTGTTAGAAACCTAGGAGAAATGTATAATGTTAAGAACTTGTATATAAATGTCATGGTTACATATTTAAAAATAAAGTAATATGTCTTTTGTTTCTATCATCTTATTTATTTGTATCTGTAAGCTGCTCTTTGCAACGATGGCCAGATGTATTATTATAAATAGCCCCACTAGTATGAAAATACTACTGAACTATGACTTACTACTTAACCTAGAACAGGGGTGTTCAACCTTTTGTGGTTGGTGTACCCTCAGCAGCCGATGGACGAGTGGGGGGGTCCCCTGCACAGCTGCGAAACCACAAGTGCCAGCGCGTCCTCCTGGTTGACATCCCCTGACCTAGAACATCCAATTTCCTATTTACAAGTTATATAGGAGACTGTCTGTCTGGAAGCCTATGATCATATTTAAGAGCGTAACTGTATACATTTAGAAGTCTACTGCTTGTACTGTGCCTTTGATAGAATAGAGAAACTGGTCAGTGAAACTTGCAACTCTTGGGAATGTTGTCTTAGTGATCTCAAAAAGCTATATAAAGCTTGCAGAGGCCATACATTGGCGGGATAAGTAAGAAATCAGTCATACAAAACACCCAAGTAGACTGAGCTCATTCAAATCCCATCCATTTTGATAGGATCACACATCTGGCAGGGAAATCACAGCTTTTTGCAGTGCTGGGCTAAGCAGAACTTGCTGAAGCTGCGCAAAAACACCTTTCTTTACTGTAGTCTAGGAAGGAACCAACCCTCCAACCTCCATTGTGCAGCGTGCTTGTTGGCTTTCATTCCAGTAAGACATCAAACTCCAAAATTAACCATCCTATGTCAGGACTTGCAGGCTTTCTCAGGAGCCAGCCTGGTCTGGCAGTTATCTGCACCCAAACCAGTTATGCCTGGGGCATGCCAACAAGTCTGTTCTGACTCCGGTGGAAATGACTGGAGTCGGGATCTGTTCCCAGGAAGTCTTTTTAAGTTGGATGCTGCTACAGATGCTCCTGCCACCGAAGGCTACAGTCTCCGTGGCCCTGGGTGTGTTAAATCCGGACAGAGAGCGGAGCTGGGCTGCACCTCACAGACTACAGGGGAGAGAGCGCACGAGTTCCAGCTCACTTCATGGCCGTCTCCTTTCGCTAGTCTGGCAGGTGAATCTCTGCCCTGCCCGATTGGCTGCTCGCGGGGCTGCCTGCCTCGGGCGCCCAGCCCCCGGCCGGCTTTGCCCACGTGCGGCCTGGACGGGCCGAGCCTCCCCCGCCCCCACATCCCGCCTCGAGGGGCTTTTCAGCAGAGGCGCGAAGGGCCGCGTCGCTGCCCAGCGCGCGTGCGCACCTGCATCAGGAGTGACGTGACCCGTTGTCAAGGCAACTGGACGCCGGGGCTGAGGAACCGCGCGCCCCGCCCCCGGGGCCGGGCCAGAGCGCCGCGGAACAGAGCGGAGCAGATTAGAGGGGCTGCCGCCGAGCCCCGGTGAGGGAGTGAGGGCTGCAGTCGGCACTCGAGGCTTCCCGCCGGACTCGCTGCTGCGCGCCTGGGGGCAGCCGTGCGCTGGTGTTGTGGTGACCCGCATCTCCCAGGGCGCCCCCAACAGCTTCCCCAGCCCCACCCGCCGGCCTACATGGGGCGCATAAATCGGGATATGAGTTACGGGGGAGCTGAGCCCCGCTATAAGAGATGAGAGCCCCCTGTAAGATTTGAAAATAATAGCGGGGGTGGGGGGTGTCTCTGATTTTATTAGGGCATCTGATGGGCAGCCCCATTTTTTTTCAGACCCCCCTGCCCCCCCCAGTCAAAATGTAATTCAGACCCAGAAGTTGGTGCTTGAAGCTTGTTAAGAAAAACATTTCCATCTATTTAGTTGGTGGAATAAAAGATATCAACCAGGTTTACCCAAAGAACCTTGTCTGTCCTTGGCATAAGTCATCCATAGGCATCTCACAGGATGGAAAGCAACTGAGGTGTAACAAGAACATCATGAGTGAGTCACGTCTCGCCTGAGCCCATGGCCATTTGACTGCCTGAGGGGCACAGAATCGGACTCCTTTTAAAACCAATTAATTGTCAGCATTATCTCATTTCCTTGCAGTCATTATTTGAAGTATCTCTGTTTATCCTTACACATGTATGTTAAGAATACAGCAACGTAGCGTAAGTGATGTTGTAGCCAGGATAGGCCAAAAATTATTAGGATATCTTTTATTGGACCAACTGTGTAGCTGGGATGAAATTAGATAAACTTCTGAATGTAAGACATCCTTCCTCCCCTCTCTGATTATAGGAAGCAAGGCACAAGTGAAGCACAGCATAGGGGAGGGGCTGAGCAAAATCCTCCAGTGTAGCAGGGGTGCTGGTTGTAGTCGTATTAGTCTAAGGACACAGCCAAACAAGGTTTTTTGGGTAAACGTGATATTTTATTAGACCAACTAAATAGTTAGAAATAGTGTTCTTTGCAAGCTTTTGGGCACAAACACCCTTCTCCAGGCATAGAGAGAATCTCCTGGTGTTTTGTGCTCTCCTGGCTGGAACAGAAGCCAAAATGCAAAATGCAGGTCTGTGGAAATGCAAATGCATGGCAGTAAGGGGACAATAGGCATGGGGGACAATAGGTATAAGACAGGTAGTTGGCGGGGGGATGTTGACCTGGTGATAAAATATAGCTGGTAAAATATAGAGGTGGTACCTGGGGTTATTGGGTGGCAGGCAGGTTATAATGTGCCATAAATCCAATGAATATATTTAATCCATGATTTTGTATCCAGTAAATGTATTAAGTGAAGTTCATAGGTTCGTCTTTGAAAAGTATTTTGTAAATTCCCTTTGAGGATCACAGCTGAGAGATTGGAGAGAGAGTGGTTTTCTTGTGAGAAATGTGTCCCCAGAGGTAGTTGGGTATTCTTGTCTTTGACTGATTTTCGGTTTGCATCCATTCTGGTACACAGTTGTTGTTTGGTTTCTCCTCCTTATTTTTCTATCAGGGTATTTGGTGCACTGGATGAGATAAATTACACTTCTGGAGGTGCAGGTGTAAGATCCAAGAACGGTGATGGTTCTGTTGTGGGGTGTAGTTATTGTAGGGGTGGTGGAAATGTGTTGGCAGGCTCTACATTTCTTGTCCTGGCATGGTCTGGATCCATTCAGTGTGTTTTGGGTCATAGGAAGTTTGCTTCTGATGATGAGGTTTGGTCCTTGTTTAAAGGCTAAGCTGGGTGGTTCTGAAAAGATCTCTTTAAGAAGTGGGTCTTATTCTAGTATGGGTTGCAATTGTTTAAGGATGGTATGTCATAACTAATGGGGTGTGATTCATGGGGATTTTCTTTTTTGTACTGCAACAATTCTTCATGTGGTATCTGGATGGCTCTTTCAAAAGTGCAATTTATCTCTCTGGAGGAGTGTCCTTGTTCAGTCAAAGCCCTTTTGAGATTTGCAAGGTGATGGGTGTTCTCAGTGCAAATTTGGTGGTATCAGAGGACTTGGCTGTATATTACAGCTTTCTTGGTGCATTTAGGGTGATTGTGTAGATATACATGTTGGTCCGTGTGGTTTCTTGTATATGGTGTTAGCAGGCACACAATTAGCAGAAGAAAAGAAGCTGAATACTAGGAGATCAATGCCTATCAAAACAGGAAATATTGGGGGGGGCGCGGTGTTAGTTTCACCTTCCTTGTGTGGAAAGAATTCAAGAGTTGGATAAATTATCTATAAATCCAATATCAATGTTTAATCCTTGGTTCTTAGTGACCAGACAGCTTATGGATTTTTGTTCCCAAATTCTCCTTTTAAAGGTAGATTTCCCTTGAGCAGCACAGATAGCAAGGACAGAGATGGAGTGGTTGTTCTGTGAGAAATGTGCTCCTAGGTTGCTGGCAAGCAAGGTTCTTTGGGTAGATGTGATATTTTTTTTAGACCAAGTAGTTGGAATAAAGTTCTTTGCAAGCTTTCAGGTGCAATCACCCTTCTTCAGGCACAGGGAGTCTCTGCTGTTCTGTGATCTCCAAGGAATGAAAGAAACTGACAGACATGAAAAAAAAACAACACTTGACCAGAAAAGGAAGTATGCTAGTTCGACCTGGCTTCCCAGTGTCTATATAGATCGAGTGCTTCACCAGGGCTTTTTGGCACTTTTATCTAATAGCTCATTCAATCAGTTTTTATATAAAAATGCCAAATATTTTTTTAAAAACCTCAGTACACCACCTTGTTTTGCACAGAACTGACTGCATCTGGGAAAAGAACACATGCTAATTATATATATGCTAATATATATATATATATATATATATACACCTTCATATATATGAATGTATATATGAAGGATGGATATATATTTTAACCTTCATATATATGAATGAGTGAGTGAAAGTGAAAAAGTAAAAAAAATAATTTCAGGACCTTCTTAAATGAGTCCCAGGGTCTGATTATATCATGAAATTCCCAAAGAACAAATTTTGCCTCGGGGGCACAAGGGTGTGGGGAGGGGGATGGCTCTTCCCCACTGCATGCACCCCTGGAGGAGGCATGGGGGGCATATGCCCCACGGCTTTATGCATGGGGTGAGGACGGACTGCCTGCTGTGGGCTCAGGGCCAGGGGCTGCGTGCTGGGCCGGGGCTGCACTCAGGGCGGGCAGGGATGGGGCGGACGGCAGCAGCGGCACTGAGAGGGGTGGCTACAGGGTGGTGGCTACAGCGTGAGCTACAGCCACCCCAAAATTCCTCACATGCTGTGGCTGCACACATGCGTGCGGCATTTATCGGTGATATGATCAGCTACACTGGCCAAAAAAGGCCAATTGCTGATAATGTCAATTTTCCTTTTATCAATGCTGATCCAATATGGACCAATACATCAGTGCACCACTAAAGTAGTCAAATTAAAGACAAATTTTGCTTAAAAAATCATAAATAACTAGACTGTTCAATTATTTTATAATCACTAGCTAAGTCTACTAATGTTAAAGTATATGTTGCTTTATTAAGTTTCCACACTTTCTTTTTTCAGTATTTCTGAAACTGAAAAAAACATAACAAACAATTCTGCAATGGCTGAAAATTTGCCAATAAGTACATCACCTGAAAAAGAGAAAGATGAAATCAGAGCAGATCTACATATTGAAGAGTTGAACCTCTTTCAGGAAGAGGTTCCCAAGATTGATACTAGGAAACGCTTATTACAATCAATAGGTGATCTTGAAGTGGCTAGAAAATCATCAGTTATGTTTTTTGAAAACAAACTTGACCTCAAAGCAGATCTACATACCAAAAAAGTGAATGAAAATCTGTTTGAAGTTACTGGAACAGAAGCCAATAATGATATAGTAAACTCACTTCAAACTGTTACCAGGATGGAAAAATTATCAGAAAATGTGTCACCTGAAAAAGAGGGGATGGACAACATAGCACAGTGTAACAATGATGGCATAAGGGAACCTCCCCAAAATGTTTCTGAAAAACATATCAAGAGAAACTTATTAAAACCAGCTGAAATTTTTCAAATAGCTGAAGAATCCTTACCTGCTGCTATTCCTGAAATAAAGAGTGATGAATTCCCAGCTGACCTAAATGCTGAAGGACCAATGGGATTGCCTCAGAAAGTGTCTGAAAGAGATATGGAAAAACACACATGGTCACCAGAAAACCTGGAAATTTCTCAAAAGTTGGAAACAATCATGTTAGCTGATATCCCAGCTGATGTGAACCTTGAAGGACTAAACCAAATCCCTACAGACACTGCTAAAGGAGATGCCAAAATAGGCATGTTGCAATTAGTACAGAATTTTAAAATGACTGAAAGGATACCAAAGCACATTTTGTCTGACATAAAATATGAGCATTTCACAGTTAAACTAAATGATAAAAGACTAAGGGAAATCCCTCAAATAGTATTTAAGATCCAAACTTTAAAATATTTACACTTAAACAACAACGAATTGAAAACTTTACCTGAAAATCTAGGTAGTCTAAGAAACCTGGAAATCTTATCAATTGAAGGAAATGGGTTGATGTCATTGCCATCTGAAATTTCTCTACTGTATAAACTGAGAGTTTTGAATATCAGTCACAACCAACTGTCACATCTCCCTAAAGAGTTATCAAAGCTTGTAAGTATTAAACAACTCTTTGTCAATCACAATAACATTGAGGAATTCCCTAGGGCATTGGAAGGTCTTGAAACCCTGGAAAATTTAAATCTTGATGGAAATAATCTAATGACTCTTCCAGAGACGATGGTTAGCATGAAAAATTTGAGAAGGCTCAACATTGATTCCAATCAGATCTTAATATTCCCCAAAGTCCTCTGTTACCTTCCAAATCTGATCACACTCAGCATATCTGGGAATCTAATTCAGAGTTTACCAAAGGATGTTAAACAGCTCAAGAGACTACAGGAACTTTCAATGAATCATAACAAACTTACCTTTTTGCCTGTGCAGCTCTTTCAACTGACAAAACTAGAAAAGCTCAGGTTAGATGATAACAAATTGGAAGTACTTTCTGATAAAGTTGAGAACTTACAAGAACTTAGTGTTCTTAGCCTTGCCAATAATTTATTCAAGAACATTACAGAGAACCTTTGTAATTGTACCCTGCTGAGACATCTTTTTCTTCATGGTAATCAGTTAACACAACTTCCTAATAATATGCATAAACTAAAATATTTAAAGAAACTTTGTGCCAGCAGAAATCAAATGAACACCTTGGATGACCAACTGTCGCATATTAAAGAACTCTCTATTTTAGAGTTTTCAGGAAATGCATTAACACACATTCCTGTTGAAATGAAGAATTGTACACAAATAACTAAGGTTGACCTGAGCAATAATAAACTTTCTAGGTTTCCAGCTGTATTGTGTGCACTGGTTACTCTTAAACACTTAAACCTCAGTGAAAACTGTATTTCAGAAGTAATTCCTGAAATTTCTTTTATTAAACTTTTGGAGCATCTAGAATTGAGTAGGAACAAACTGTCCTCATTTTCTGCACACTTGTGCAGTTTTACAAAACTAACTTACTTAAATTTAAGCCAAAATGAAGTGAATAACATTCCAGAAAACATCTCTAATATGCACTCTCTCCAGGTTCTACTTTTAGGCCATAATAAATTTGTCTCATTTCCCAAAGAACTGTGTGCTTTAAAGTGTCTACAGACACTTGATCTTTCAGATAATGAGATACAGAGCATTCCCTCAGAAATTGGTTATCTGCAAGTGATCAGAAATTTAAATTTGTCAAACAATCATTTTGTATCTTTTCCATCTGAAATATGTAATCTTTCATCACTGAAGAAACTGGAGTTTTCCCAAAAAAGTGGTCTGAAGGTACGTAAAAACTGTGTTCTTTAGGAATAAAAAAGCCCATAGACCTGACAGATTTCTGTACTTCAAAATTATTAACTGCAATTAACAAGATTTCCTCCTAGTAGGCATTATGTCTTTTTGTAATGCATTTACAATTAACAATGAACTGAAAAACAGTTTTTAAAGGAACTAAAATTTAATTTAAGTTTAATTAGCCTGAAGTATCTTCTTAACATTAACGTTGGTTATATAAATATTAAATATTCAAGATAATGTAACACAATCTGCTGATTTTACAATAAAATCTCTTTAGAAAGTTTAGGCCTGATATTGACCTCACTATGCTTAAAATCAGGAATATCTCAAGTTGTCATTCTGATTTTAAAAAGATTCAAATTGATATCAATAATCTAAGTGTATCCTACTCCTCTAACACTTCCACTCTGGGCCTTCTATCCAGATGAGTATTATCAGTAGGCAAAATGACTAATTAGAATTCTGTGAATAATCCTACCTGATACTTCTCTATAAAAAAAGAAAAGAAAACCTTTATTTTTCTATTCTGTCTCTCAGAATTAATTTATGTTGTTCAGTGATTTCTTACAGATTTCAGCATGAGTAATTATACAAGCACTTTGACTAATTATAATACAGAAAAATGCCTTGCACTTCTACAATTATTTTTTTCTGAGTTGTTTTATTTTTGAAGGTTTTTTATGGGGAAGAGCAGAACTTCTCTGACCTCTTTAGAATAAAATGGGCAGATGTGCAACTTGTGCAGACAAATTCAGACAGTGACACTAGGCCAGTAAAAAAGATCAGAACAAACATTAGTACTGTTTCTGAAGCAAATCCTTTATCATAACCTACCACTTATAATTTTAGAATGTAAAGACACACAGACCTGTTTATAGACTATCAGAATTTACATATAGAGGATTATTTGCTTTCATAATCTTTCTTCCACCAAAAATTTAAGAATCAGCCTTTCACCACCTCATTTTTTACAAGCCTTTACCTCTTGGACATTACCAAAGGTATCTGTGATCCATTACAAGGAACTGCTTCCCGTATTTGCAGGGGAATAGAGTATATTGTCTCTAGTGGGTTATGGAATAGAGAAAATCCCACACAATTTACTGATTCGTTTTGATGCACTGGCTGGGGGAGTAGTTAGTTGATTGCACGATTTCACAATGATTACACTCTTAATTCATACAACACAATTTTATTTTAAAATTCTTTGCTACGCATATAACACTGCTTAGGTTTAAGAAATACCACAAACATTAAGAACACAATAATTACATATATCAGAAACAATGCTCCGAATGCACTTCCTTCCCAAACAATGCTATAAGAATTAGTATTACAAAAACAACTACAATTACAACTAAAAGTTACATTTGAATCAATACTATTATTTTCATAATATACTTACAATCCTAGAATTCCGAGAAGCCAAACACCTAAATATGGTTTCATTCCTCAGTAGTACAATTTAATGGGTTGGCCTCAGTAGTATGGTTCAATGGGCTCACCTCAGCAATACGATTCAATGGGCTGGCCTCAATAATGATAGGACTAAGTCCCCTTCCTTCAGTCCCTTTCGGGCGCTCTGCAGCTTCAGCATGAACTAAGAGATTCGTCTTCACGGAGAGGGTGGTTCAGGTGATCAGTCTGATCCGGTCTACACTTGTGATTCTTCCTTCGTTGTTCTGCAAGTGTGATAACCTCCAAATTGGAAGAGTAGGTTACAGTTTTTATTGAGTGAGTTGCCGTCTTGGGCCACTCCTACCCAAATCTGTCATTACTCCCAAATTTGGGCTTGGATCTTACTTAACAGATTCTTTTGCTTGGTAATCATTTTCTTTTGTTGATCATTTTAATTACTTTGGGGAACTTCCATACCACTGCAATTGACCTTTTCTTTCCAATTTTTTCAAAGGCCCTAGGGTTTGATCTCTCGAAACTTGGGATATTTGCTTAAGGGTCATTTTTAGGTTCTCTTTGTTAAAGGCCTCTAAAGATAAAATTCAAGAGTTAAGACTTTGAGCAAAGTCAGGACCTTCCACACGTAGACCAAAACAATGGCCTAGATAAGAAGATAAATCTTGTCTTCTTCCTAAACTGGCTAATGGGCAACTATTACAAACATTCAAACTATTTCATTCAATATGACATATATAATTAATAAACCTGTTCTCCAGACCTGTGCCTTCTACTGTAATAACTGATTACATTAAGACAGTATTTAGCCTTACCAGAGTAAAAAGTTAAACAGAAGATTTATCCTCATTGGATCTTTGAGTGTTATGAAAAAAAAGGAAAGAGAAGAAAATATTTTTTCCTTATACCTGAAAAAGAGTGGAAGTAGAAAGTGATTTTTTTCCTGCGGAGAGAAAAGTCCTTTCTCTAACAATTCAGCAACATATACACTATCCTATCTTACAGTTTTATCATTGGTCTGATAAAAATGTTCTAGTATTTTGCCTAGAGACAGTTCCTCAAGATTCTTTACATAGCACCAACATTCATATTGGAAAACAAGTCATTATCCATCAGCTTGGAAAGTAAGGAACTCTTATTAATAGAAATTATTCACAGAAAAAACAGCATTTTGCAAATAGGAATAACTACCTGTTTAGCATTTTGTGTAAACAAATGTAATTAAAGGAATGAACGTTGTAATAATAATCTTTATCTCTTTGCCAGTTAACTAAACTTCCAGAGGAGCTGTCTAAACTAATTTGCCTCCAAGAGTTTGATATCTCTCATAATGCACTAAAGGAAATTCCAGAAGGCATAGGGGAATTGAAATACTTGGTCAGTTTAACTGCAAATAATAATTGTATTAATCAGCTTCCTAAATCTATTATTTCACTGAGTAGTCTACAGCACCTTAATTTGAGTGGTAAGTATCAGGTGCCCAATTCCTTAGTTAAATGCAAGCATAAAAATACTGAGCCAGTAAAGGGTATAAATAAGTCAAATAAGGAAAGGGATTGAGTGGCAAATACATAATAATAAAAAGACTGGCAGTTTTTATGTATACTGCTGTATCATTCCTACCTTCATTTCATAACCTCTTTGAAGTTTAGCATCTCTCAGTATGTTTATGGTAGTTTCCAAATTGTGTTTAATTATACAAATGACCTGATTTTACTATACATGAACAGAAGACTATTAAAGGCTTGAAAGTATCTGTTTCTGCCATATATAAGTATCAATCACTATTACATAAGAACATAAGAACTGCCATTTACTAGGTAAAACCATAGGTTCATCTTGCCTAGTATCTTCTATCACACAGTGACAGACAGTGGATGCCAGAAGAGAGTGATCAGCATATGACCAGAGTTGTTTTTCCATTGGTCCTCTCTCACTTGCAGCCTCCAGAATTCAAGGTCTAGGAAGTTCTAATTCAGAGGCTGTATCCCTAACTCCCATATTTCAATAGCTACTGATGCAACTTTCCTCCAAGAATTTTGTCCAGTCTCTTTTTGTCTGGTAACATCCGCAATATCTAGTGGCACACTTTAATTGCACATTGTGTGAAAAATAAATTTATTTTGTTAGTTTTAAACTTACTGCCTACTAGTTTAATTTTATGATCCTTGGTTTTTATATTGTGAAAGACAGTAAATAATAAACCCTATTTACTTTCCCCTCACCATTTAGTATTTTTAAATCCTTATGTCCTCCCTCAAGCATCTGTTTTCTAAACTGAATAGGCCTAACCTCTTTAGTCTTTCCTCATATGAAAGCCTCTCCATACCACTAATCATCCCTGTTATCCTTCTTTGTATCTTCTGTAGCTCTATATCCTTTTTGAGATGTGAGGACCAAAACCGGGCACAATATTCAAGATGTGAAATGGGTTTATAAAAGAGCATAATGATACTTTCTGCTTTGTTCGCAGTGGTCTTCTTTGGCAATTCCTCACAGTCGAGGATGATTGTCTTCCATGATTGTCTTATCTGTGGGTCTGAAGATGGCTGATGAGGCTGATCCAGGATCAACAGACTCTGTTGCAACTTGGGCATGTGTTTCTGTGTAGGGTGGGTGGCTCTGGATTCTTAATTTCTTGGTTTGTGACATGCTGTTTCTACTGCTCCTGCTTTTCTGTCTCCTGTTGATGTAAGGTTCCAAAGTCCTGAGATCCTTGCAGCATACTCTTCCTTCATTTGGGGGAGTCTTGGGTGATAATCTCTGATGAGCTGATGTTGCATTTTTTCAACTTGGCCTTAAGGATGTCCTTGATGTGCTTCCTCTGCTCTCCTTTTGAATGTATTTCTTGACTGATGTGGGAGAATAAAACTTGTTTTGGGAGTTTGGAGTTGGATGTCTGGATGACATGCCCGGCCCACCAAAGTTGATGTTGGATGATCATCACCTTGATGTTCATGGTGTTTGCTTGCAAGAGGATGCTAATGTGGGTGCATCTATCTTCTTATTGGATTCAAAGGATTTTCTGCAGGCAGCTTTGATGGTATTTCTCCAGCAACTTGAGGTGTCTTCTGTACATTGTCTTTTGTCAGCTCCATATTGGAGAACTATCATCATGCCCATAGCTATGCCCTGGTTTGGAAGAAGTGCTGCTGTTAAAAGTGATGAAGTGGATGATTTTTGCAATATGTTGTGGTTGTACATTTGAATGTAGTCCCTATTCTTGTAGGTATTTCAGTGTGGGATACTTGTGTACATGTTAGTGACATTCATGGTTGAAAGTATGGCCTTCTCAGGCAGGTGGTTGATGTTTTGGATCTTGTTGAAGTCAGTTGTCTTGTAGAGAACTTGCTCTTTGAGTGACAAGTGGTTTCAGGATGGTATCTATGAATCCTGATAGCGCTTCAACAAGGGTACTGCAGTTGGATGAGTCTGCTAGGTTATCTTGTTTGTGAATCTTCAGGAGTATATAAAATATTCTTGAGGTGGGAAAGTGATGGTGCCTGTACGTGAGCATGGAGGCTGCTCCAGTGTGCTGTAATTACACACACTCCACACGCTGGAGTGTGGTAATTACCGTGCTCAACTAGCCTCTGCATCTTGTGTATCAGTGTCCCCATGCTTCAAAATGGCAGCAAGAATGCTTTATCTAAAGCTTGTTCAATGAGTTTTAGACAAAGCACCCCGACTGCCATTTTGAAGTGCAGGGACACTGATACAAGAGATGCTCCATGTGCTTTAATTAGAGTGGCTTTCAGAGCTGTTTTAATTAAAGTGCTCCCCTCTCCCCCCATCCCTAGATCACATTTAAAAATGCCCTGAGGAATTAATGCAAGCAATTTCTCATGAAGGTGGCACAGAAAGGATATGATGTTTTCCAGTCTGAGAGTGAATACTGGTATGGGCTCCTCCTCAAGTTCTTTATACTGGCTGGTGTCTGACAGTTGTCTGTTAGTCATTCTCAGTCCTCAAGACTACATCAATGAGACTCTCTTCCTTTGTTTGCTGGTTTGATTACTAATTTGTTGTTGGATCGTAAGGGATTCTAGCTTTTTCTTTGTTAAGGAGAGAGGTTGTAGTAGTCCTGGCTTTTGTTGGAAATTTCCCTTGTAGCTTTCTTCCTAAAGCAGTCAATGTGACTGTTCAATGTATGGTTCTATCTGAAGGGAGGTGTCCAGCCAGATATTTTTGTTGTTTGTCTTGTTGCCTACAAAGGATCAACTCGTAGGATCATCATAAAATTCTAGTTTATTAGATGGATGCAAAAGTCAGATCATAAACCTTGGGGCTGATCCCCTCAAACACACGCACATTATGCAAGCTAGCTATGAATACTAGGCACTAGTGTCAAGATATAACTATCCCCAACAGCTGGAGTCTGCCATCAATGGCCAGTTGAGGCTTCAGTGTGATGTTGCTTCAGAAAGGGGTTGCCGGGTGGTTCTATCTGGCTGGACAGGCAGGGTGCTGGTCAGGTCAAAGAGGGCACCATTGGGGGTCATTCCTCGCTGCCTTTTTTTCCTCTCTGGCAGACTTTGGTGACTCCCCAATTCTCAGGCTTACCCAATCCAGGGGTCATTGGTTTCATGGGATGTCCCCCTTGGTGGCTGCTGGATGGCAGCTGACAGCCCCAGGGGTCACGTCCACAAGTACATGCAGTCTCGGGAGTCCATTGATGAATTTTGATTAATTCATTGCCTTGATGAATAGGGCTCTGGGAGCGGTTGATCTGAAGTCCCTTCCTCTTCCATTTCCCTGACCATATGAAAGTTAAAGTCCCTTCACTGGCATTCTCTACACTAGTTCAGACTTTGTCTCACCCTCAAGTTCCTGCTAAACTTTCCTACTTGCTTCTCACTTTCAGTTCATCCCGTTTCTACTTTTTGTGCGGGCCGGGAGCGATCCGCGGCCCTTTTGCGCACGCGGGCTGTGGCCAGCAGCCTGGGCACGCGGGGTCAGAGAGAACAGGCGACACACTAGTGTGCGGGCCGGGAGCGACCCGAGCCCTTTTTCGTGCTGCATGCGGGCTGTGGCCAGCAGCCCGGGCACGCCGGGGCGGAGAGGGAAGGCGGTTGAGCTGGAATTAGGCACAAACGCGTAGTGGTAGTTTTAAAGATTGTTTACTTACACCGAGATGGCAGCGGTGCAGGCTGGAAAACTTGATTGAGTTGCAGTTACAGACAGACAACACAGACGGTCTTGTGGAGGTTGCTAGGCTCCACGGTGCAGAGCTCCGGATGCTCTGGGTGAACGCGCCACCAAAATAGAAATCGTAAATACGTCTTATAAAAGTCACGCTCAAAGACGGGAAGAGGTGGGCGGTGGATCAGGCCACCAAGCTCCTCTGGATCTCACACAGGGTTTCTATTACCCTGCCGTGTACCCAGAGTCCCCATGAGATGGATGTGGAGTCCTCTTCGGCTTGGGCGGAAACT
>NW_005842785.1:76593-79861 GCF_000455745.1 Alligator sinensis | reverse complement strand
GAGAGGCTAGAGGCTGATCAGACCTCTGTTGCCTGCTTGAAATACGCTGGGTCCAATAGGCTCCGCAGCGCTTAGAGATCTTCACACAGCGTAAAGTCTCCTCCTCCTGGTGTTCATGGAGTCCTCCCTTGCGGGGGTTCTCCTCGGAGTTCTCCAAGTTCTTCAAGTTCTCCAACTTGGGCGGAAACCACCCAAGCCTTTTATACGGCTAGCAAGCCAATCACTAGCCGCCACGTGTGAATAATTTCACACAAGCCAATAATGGGGCTCGAATTATCATACAAATGGCGGGAACTCTTTGCACCGTGCATCTCTGTGCTGCAAAGAGGAAATGCACACTGCAAAGAAAGCTACGAATTGGCAGGAAAATAATTCAGTGGTGCCAAAGCACACACAAAAACAAAAATCACAACTTTGGGTTGTGACACTTTTGTCTCCCAAATTCTTCTAAATAAGCCCCTCTGAATCCTCTTCTCTCTCTCCTGCACTCATTTTAAATGGTTCCTTTAATTCTTCATTCTCCTTTTTCTACGCTGTCATTGAAGTACTTTTCCATTTCTTGTATACAGGGTACATCTACACATCTTCTCTCTCAACCTTAAAATTTACTAGTCTCCGATGTACTATTTGTATCTGTTTTAAAGCCTGATCCAAACTCTGTGGAAAACATCCTATTAGGTTCCAATAGCTTTATGATCAGGTCTTAAATAGTAAAATTCTTGAGGCAGAGAGAACATTTCCTCATGTGTGTAGTGATGAGCTTGTTATCAGAATAAAAAGTAAAAGGTTTTTATGGTTTTACTGCTCATTCCCAAAATGTTTTTAAAATTAACAAAATGCAAATATCAACTATTCTCATGTATTTTGTCAGGAAATGAGCTGGTATCTTTGCCTGATGGTCTCCGTCATCTTCATTTGCTGACAGATATAAATTTTGATGGGAATTCTCTTATCAGACCACCACAAGAAGTCTGTAAAGGAAAACAACTACATACCATTGTACGCTATCTGGAAAGTGCTGATGAAAGAGATGGTATGTTAAGAACAAATACTTTGTAAGGCATTCTATAAAGCACTGTGTTAAAGTATTAAAAGGTAGCTTACTATAGCAGCTAGTAATCAATGTTATTAATTTAAGAAGTCAGTATTGGTACTATGTCTCCTCTGGTGATTTTGGTTAGTGTCAACAGCACTTAAAACATGATTAACCTATAATATACCTAACTATAGCATCAAGTGATGGTAAAAGGTTTAAAAGGATTTTAAATAGTTTTGGGTAAGGTCTTGCATACAGGGATTCTTTATGTTTAAAGAAAAAGGAGTTACGGCTGTACAGCAGTGACTAGTACTCTTTTCAGAGGGGGAAGTTGACAACCAAAACCAGAAACATGATCTAGGACAGTGGTTCTCAACCTTTTTTGTACTGGGACCAATTTGCCAAGATCAATGGCTTGTCCTGACCCACAACTACAGCCCAACCCACAGGCCCCTGCCTCCCCTGGCCTTGCTGGCAACCCTCACCCCCAAGCTCAGGCCAAAGCGTGCCACTGACCCAGGCATGCAGCTCCCTGCTGCGAAGGACCATCCCTGCCTCCTTTCCCCACTCAAGGGCCAGGAGCCTTCTCCCCTCCCAACAACTCCACTTACCCTGCCACAGCCCTGTACCCAGCCACTGTCCCCAGCGCTGGCAGGAAGGCGCGCGTGCGCGCGCGCACACACACACACACACACACCCCCCCCCCCCCCTGCAGCCCTCCCTGGACCTCCATGCCCCGCTCCCCATATTTACTTGCATCCAATGGCTAGGGCTGCTCCCACAACCCAGCCTCACTCTATGTTGGTCACGTGCATGTGCACACGTGTGTCTGCTGCCTCCAATCATCCCAAGTAGCCACTTGCACACTGGAACACTGCCAGGCTACAAGGGGAAACCTATGCTTTCACAGGTTTTTCTGGCAACCTGCCCCCAACCCTTTCAAATATTCTTGCAATCCACTTTTGGGGTGCAACCCACTAGTTGAGAAACGCTGATCTAGGAAATACACTGAAACAAAAATAAACAGGAATCCAAGAAGTGTAAAGTTAAGGCCACAATTCTCACCTCAGATCCTAAACTAACAACTCTGCCATTCTGGGAAGGCAATGTAAAATGAGTACCTCAAGTAGAAGTTAGGGTAGATTTGTACCTCATAGACAAACTAAAGTAGATTGTATATATAGCACAAGCTTTGTGAGGCCAAACTCACTTTGGTGTTTGATGAAGTGGGACTGGGCTCACAAGTGTGCGATAGATATCTACCTACCTACTTTGGTTAGTCTACAACAGGGGTGGGTGATTATTTTGGGCAGAGGGCTGCTTACTGAGTTTTGGCAAGCCATCGAGGGCCACATGACAGGCAGCTCAGGGCAGTTAATATTAATTTTCTACGTTTTTAGGGGCCCCACGGGCCGGATAGAATGGCCTGGCAGGCCGCATCCAGCCCCTGGGCCGCATTTTGCCCACCCCTGGTCTACAAAGTACAAATCTACCTGCCTTCTATTTGACTTCAGCTGATATGGCTAATGACATCTCTCTGCTAGTGAATCTCACCCATTCCTAGTACCACCTGGCACTTTCTCAACCCCCCAGAATTCATACATACTAACACATGCATGCATAGATACATTGTCTTAGCACCAGAGGAAAATGTGCCTACAGTCTCTATCTAACTTGTTCTTGTTTGGGTTTATTAAAGGGAAGAACCCTTTAATAAAAAGGTTTTATAAATTGCATTTTCTAAACAATAACACTTATGTTTATATTTAGATAAAATCCTGCATAAGGTATTAAAGATAATTGCTGGAAATGTTCCCCTTGAACATTTTGAATTTTTCTGCCAGAAACTGCAACTTACTAATGCTGAAATTAAGGATCTTGAAAATAACAGGTTAGTTACAAAATAATCTAAAAAATAATTTTATTCTCAGTATACTTTAGTTTCTCTTACTATTTATGCCATTTAATAAGTATTTATAATATGTGTATATGTGCATTATAGAATATTAAAATATATCTATATTTTCATTATAGAGCCTCTACTATTTAGTTTATTTTAAAGAATTTTAAATGTCTAACACTATTCAAATATATCTTGAGAATTTGATCCTTGACTTTCTTAAACACTTCTTCAGTTTGCTTTCTTATTTTTCTATTAGGGCTCTTGAATTGGAAGGAAAGATCTCTTGTGCACTGGGAATTTGGAAAAGTGAAAACCAAATACTGACTCCT
>NW_005842785.1:73260-76562 GCF_000455745.1 Alligator sinensis | reverse complement strand
CTGAAATGACAGATCAGTTGATTAGAATCTTAACAATGACTGGCTTGCATTACCTGACCAACAAAGTGAAAGCTTTAAAACTCTATACACAAGCAGTAAAATTCTAAATACTTGATGCACATATAAGTATTTCTATTTGAGAACAGGATGGAGGCTTCTAGGTTAACTTCTGAAAATATTATGGCTATGATTGTGCTATAACTTAGGAGGAGCTGAATAATCAGAAGTTCTTAGAATTTATGTCTCTTGCAAACATTTATTGAGCTAAAATGAAAAAAGCCTCTTACTATATACTTCCTAATCACCTACAAACTGAATTTATCAGTTCACTGTATTATAGGGTCTGATCCAAAGTATGCTGAAATTGATGCATCTCAAGTTGGTCCAGAGAGGTGATACTCACCCTCTATGCGACTTTGGTCAGACTGCAGTTGGAGTACTGTGTCCAGGTCTGGGCGCTGCACTTCAAAAGGGATGTGGCCAGCCTGGAAAGGGTTCAGAGGAGGGCCACCTGCTTGGTGAGAGGGCAGCAGGACAGGCCCTACAAGGAGAGACTGAGGGACCCGAACCTGTTCAGCCTCAGCAAGAGGAGCCTGAGGGGGGACCTCATGGCTGCCTACAAACTCATCAAGGGAGATCAACAGCAACTAGGCAGAGCCCTTTTCTCCTCAGCACCACCTGGGGTTACAAGAAACAATGGTAATAAGCTGATGGAGAATAGGTTTAGGTTAGAGATCAGAAGGCAATATTTTACAGTTAGGGTGGCCAAAATCTGGAACCAGCTTCCCAGGGAAGTGGTCCTCGCCCCTACCTTAGGGCAAATTCAAGAGGCGGTTGTGTTGAGCCCCAGCTCAAGTCTGGGATTGTGCCCGGTATGCAAAAGCCAATAAAGATACCAGGGGTGAAAGTATAAAGATTTATTGCTAGCAATACAAGGTGCAAGCGGAATAATTTCACGTAACAAGCACGCAGATTCTTAATTCTAAGCATCTTTTATACAGGAGTATTGGACCTTCATAAGCATTCTTGTTTGCTAATTGGTTATAAGGGAGTGACGCAAGGAGTTCTTTACTGAGCATGTCTCTATACCTGTGTTTTAGCTATGTATCTCATTTACATACATGTATGTTTCATTAGCACACTTTCTCCCCACCTAGGGGTGTGATTTTTAATATTTAAATTAGCTCTTTGCCCTAGTCCTCTGATTCTGCTTTTGTTTTCAAGCCTCCTTTATCTAAGACTGTCTCCTCCTTATCATTGCAGATGGGCATTAGTTACATAACAGAGACTTTTGCTTGGGCTATGTGTAGTGGTTTCTAGGTCAAACCTGACATTTTCCCCCTCTGGAGCATTTTTAATTATTTTTATTATAATTGCTCCACTCAATTTGTTTCAACACAAACCTAGTATTCTCAGCTTTCTTCGTTTGTAAAATCATTTGATTCACCTTAGGTCTGAAGATAGATAAGACGACAGGTGAACATTGTATACATAGGATATTTGATTGGTCTTGTTACAAAGGATTCTTCTACCTTGGTTCAATTTGAAGCAATTATTAGTACAATTAACTATTAGGAAACATTCAGAAGCATTAGCTGTTGCCTGAACCCGTACGGAAAACATGTCTCTATTCTTCTCTTTTACAATAGTCCCCCACTTATATATATTCTGATATGTACTTTTCTTCTCTACATTCTTCAGCATAGTATAATTTTGTAAAATTTTTAAAGGGGTTGGTACTGCGATTAAGCATGAGGTAAAAACCAGGTGAGCATTGATCCCTCCCGCTAAGCAGAAGTCCGTTCTATTTAAAATTTCCCGGGCCAGATAAATCCAGACATTTTCCTGAGGGTCAAATTTTTGTTGTAAAAGGGTTTCCCCTCCTATAAGTAGGAGTGGACAGATCAGGGTGCCCCACAATAAAACCTTGAACAATTTCATAATAAGGCTTATAAAACTTAATCAAAGATTGTCAAATTATTCAAAGTTCCTTTCTTTTGAATAGGAATTTCAAGTCTCTTATTGGCTCCACCTTCCACTGTTCTCTGTCTCCGGTCCCGGAGTCTGCAGGGATTCCTTCTTGTTCTGGTCCAGCCACCGGCTTTAGGCGACTGGAATGTATCCAAGTCTTGATTCCTTCGAGCTTTGCGGCCGTCGGGGTCGTTAGAAGTACCCTATATGGGCCTTTCCATCTGGCTCGAAGTGGTTCCTCGTTCCAATCTTTCACAAGGACGTAACTCCCAGGTAATAATCGATTTCCCAGGGCAGGATACTGGTCCTGTGTCTGCAGCACGTCCCGTACCTGCTGATGGATGGAAGACAAAACAGAAACCAAGGACCATACATATTCTCTAATCATTCCCTCTCCTAAAACATGTAACTGTTGTTCAGTACCCATGGGCAGACTCAGAGGGTAAGGCTTACCATACATTATTTCAAACGGGCTTAATCCCAATTTAGAATGTGGTGCGACCCTTACTCGTAACAGGGCCAAGGGTAGGGCCTCTGGCCATTTGAGTCGAGCTTCTTGGCAAATCTTTGCAAGGTGTCTTTTTAAGGTCTGATTCATACGTTCCACCTTTCCACTGGACTGAGGTCTCCAAGGGGTGTGTAAATGCCAGCTGATTCCCAGGAACTCAGAAACCTTCTGAGTAATTTGTGCAATGAAATGTGGGCCATTGTCTGACCCTATTCCTTTTGGAAGTCCGAAGCGAGGTATGATTTCTCGTAGGAGTGTCTTGACTACCTCCCGGGCCTGGGCAGTCCGACATGGGAAGCACTCAACCCAATTAGAGAAAGTGTCCACAAAGACAAGGAGATATTTTATCCCTTGCTGCCGGGGCAACTCAGTAAAATCCACCTGCTATTCTTCTCCTGGCCCATTGCCTATTCTCTGATGTCCTGAAGTTTTTCTTCTCCCTCCTTATGGGTTATTTCTCTGGCAGACCTCACATGTCTCTGATACCTCCTTGGCAGCCTCTCTTAATCCCACTCTAGTTACATAGTAACTGATCCATCTTACCAGGGCCCTGGGTCCGTAGTGGGTACCATGATGAGTGCTCTTTACTACCACATGAACCCAGGCAGCTGGGATGATAATGCGGCCATCCCTTGCTACCAGCCACCCGTGCTCCCCCTTCTTTGCTTGAAACTCTTTTATCAATTGTTTGTCTCTCAGATTTGGCCTTGAAGAATAAACAGCTTCCAATGTTTGCAGGCAGTCATGTACAAGATCTGGTGTGTCAGCCATAGATGGCAGCAGTGTTGCTGGATTTACAGTGCGAAAAATGGCCAATTTTTTT
>NW_005842785.1:68265-69411 GCF_000455745.1 Alligator sinensis | reverse complement strand
TCCCTGTGTTGAGCCCCAGCTCAAGTCTGGGATCGTGCCCGGTATGCAAAAGCCAATAAAGATACCAGGGGTGAAAGTATAAAGATTTATTGCTAGCAATACAAGGTGCAAGCGGAATAATTTCACGTAACAAGCACACAGATTCTTAATTATGAGCATCTTTTATACAGGAGTATTGGACCTTCATAAGCATTCTTGTTTGCTAATTGGTTATAAGGGAGTGACGCAAGGAGTTCTTTACTGAGCATGTCTCTATACCTGTGTTTTAGCTATGTATCTCATTTCCATACATGTATGTTTCATTAGCATACTTTCTCCCCACCTAGGGGTGTGAATCTTAATATTTAAATCAGCTCTTTGCCCTAGTCCACTGATTCTGCTTTTGTTTTCAAGCCTCCTTTATCTAAGACTGTCTCCTCCTTATCATTGCAGATGGGCATTAGTTACATAACAGAGACTTTTGCTTGGGCTTTGTGTAGTGGTTTCTAGGTCAAACCTGACAGTTGGATGATCACCTGTTTCAGGTCCCTCCTGACCCTAGCTACTATAAATCTATGATAAGAACACCTCAAATTGAAGGATTTTTTTTTTAACTTTTAAAAGGATTTTTTATTATATTTATGTTTAAATGTAGAAGGTAGGGCAGTGTAGCACCTTAAAGACAAACTAATTCAGAGAAGCATGAGCTTTTGTAGTTAACAATGTACATTGTTAGATGCTGTTACCTTCTGCCTGACTTCAGACTAACCCAGCTAAACCAACTCTATGTTTAATGTAGTGTCTGTGTACACTGTGCCCTTTAAATTACTTGTATTACATTTACTAGACAATTGCCTGTCAAGAATGACTGGGGGGGGGAGTGCCACCACCTAACACCCCAGGCTGCTGCTGTTCTGCCTCTTGCAGGGAGCAGGGTGGGGGAGCTGAGGCCAGTGCTGCTTGCCTCAGTTTCCCCACCCCCTGTCCGGTCCTCAGTGCTGCTTGCATGGAGTGGGGTGGGGGAGCCAAGGCCAGCGCTGCTGACCTCGGCTCCCCCGCCCTCTGTCCAGTCCTTGGCGTGGCTTCAGAATCATGGCAGCACAACCCCACGCTTGGAGCACTCTGACTGGCTGGTTTCCTCCGCCCATCAGAGTGTGGATAAAACGT
>NW_005842785.1:66670-68183 GCF_000455745.1 Alligator sinensis | reverse complement strand
AAAGAGAATTCTTGGCTGCCTGATAATGAGAGGACATGCTGAAAATACACAAGTAGTATTGGCCTCTGATATGGCATTCTCTCTCTAGTTTTGCTTGATAGTGACACATCCATGCACAAGGATGTGAACAAGGAATGTTGTAGTGTAGTTTAATTGAAAAATGGGAAATAAGTTATAGCAGGGCTGTTTGACTTGTGAGCAGCTGGGGGACAATACACTGCACAGACTCCACACTTCGCTATACTTAGAGTAGCCTGTGTGCAAGGAATACCAGATCTGTTCTCAAACTTTGGGTGTATGTCAACTGAAGTAAAAAGTGTGACTAAAGGATGTGTAAGTGTTCCCTCAGTAGCTTTAGTTGACTAACGATAGTGTAACAGGGGGCCTACTCAGGGCCAATCTCGCTATGGCCCGCCCACCTATTCCTAGGCCAACCGCCCGCATTCTCACCCGCCATGCCTTGATGGTATAATTGATTGATAGATGTTAATTAAGCGAGAGGCTACCCATTTCATGCCCCGATGCCAGGGGGCACTATCTGCGGCTCCTTTCCTCCCCTACACCACAGCCCAAGCCTCACAGATGGCATCTCCATGTTCTTTCAGTCACCAGCCCCCCACTGGGCCCCAGAATCCTCCTATTGAACCCCACCTAGATTATTGCCCTCAGGCAGCCTCTTCTGCTGTCATACCGGGCAGCATAGCTCCCTGAGCTGGTTCTCCTTCAGGTGTGGTCCCCCCACTGAGATCTTCAGCTCATCTAGCCCTGGCCCACCTCCAGGCCAGTCAGGACCCCAGGCCCTTGGCTCTTGGGCGCTCCTCGTGGTGGCCCCCTGGCCCTTTGACCCTTCCAGTCCTGGCCCCAGCATGAGCCAGTCAGGGGAAACCCAGACAGGCCTGAGTCTATGCCCCTTATTCTTTCTCTGAGGGTCCACCCTCTGGGCCCTCCAAACAAGGGGTAACCCACCCAGTTGTGGGGGCTAGGGGTTAAGGTGCCCTTACCTGCCTTTCACCAGGGTGGTAACTGGCCTGGCATTTCCTGGGGGCTCCCACACCACTGGGAGCCCCACTGTTACCAGATTTGCCCATTACTTTGGGGTGTGCTCATTTATTAGGGATAGTTTCTAGGGTCTTGGTGATTCTGTCAATGTGCTGCTTGTGTTACTATATGGAGCTGTATCTCTCCTTTCTGCAAGCCCTCACCCCCAATGGAGCTATCTTGCAGGACTCAATCTCAATGGGGCTGGGTTCCTCCAGTCACCAAATCAGTCATACACACAAACACATACAAATTAATGTGACACGCCTGACCCGGCCGAGTTGATCAGCATGGACAGGCTGACGCCCTCATATGCCAAGAATCAGTTCATCAGAGCAACAATAAACTGCAGTCAGACACAAGCACACAGGTAAACAGAATCCCTCTGAATCCGGCTGGGTGTCCAGCTGACACCCTCATGGGCCAGCATTCAGTTCATAAGGGCACGTCTGAGTCAAACTGGGTCAATCAGCCT
>NW_005842785.1:63577-65608 GCF_000455745.1 Alligator sinensis | reverse complement strand
AAGTCCTTTGTAAATCCAGATTAGAACTGGTCTGATAAATGCTGAGCTGGGTGTGTGTGAACATGGGTTGATTAACATTTGGAGCACAGAATCCCCATCATGCAGTGCTCCCCTGCTTCTCTGGTCCCAGAATTCACTGCAGTCTCTGCTTCAGGCTTTCTGTTCTCCATCTCTCATGTAAATGAATGGTTATCTGGTTCCATCTCGGATGGGAATGAGACCTAGGGCAGTTGTTTCACTCTTGTCACCCTTATCTGGAGGGTCTTAGGTGTGTCTCTCACTGCATCTTAATCAGTTTCGTTTAGGTAGAGGAGGGGAGGGAGGGTGGGTGAGTCCTTGTGAGCCAGACAGACTACATCCTGTGCCAGGGTTGCCCAAGAACACACAGCTGAGACATAACACCACCAGGCCACACACTCCCAGCAAGGTGCAGTTTTAGGTGACACCCAGAACCAGGATCCTCCTTACCCTTCCCTACAGCTCCTCCCTTACCTCCAGATGATATCAGCAGCCTTCCAGCCAGGCAATGTGGTTGCTTGGCCCCCAGCAGCAGAACTGCCTTGTTTATATGGGCAGCCCTGAATCTAAAATGGCTGCCCTCATTAGGCACCTGGCGGCTGCCAGCTCAAGACCCTTAAAGTGCAGGCACACACAGTGCCCTGCCACACATAGCTGCCAGTGTGCATGCCAGGATGAGCTAGCAACCTAAGTCCCGGAGTGCCCAATGGGCTCGCACAGCTTGCATGGTTCTGCTCCATTTTCACTGTTGTCATGGTCCTGGGCTCTCCCTGCACTGGCAGGCAGAAAGGGCTGGGAGCCCTGTCAGCTGATGGGAGCTTGCAGGTGCAAGGGGAATCCAGGATCATGATCTTGGTTTTCTCCCTGTACAAGGAATAAGGCATGATGGGATCTGACTCATGGCACACTCCTATGGCTGGGACCACCCCTTCAGCTGATGGGGCTTGGCCCAAGCTGTCTGCTCCAGCTGAGCACGGGGTGTGCTCTAGTGCCTCACAGCTTCTGGCCTGGGCCACTGCAGACATGTGGCTGCATTTTCAGAATCAAAAGTGAATGTCTGTTCACTTGTTTATCGGTTCAATCGACATGAGTTAGACTAACCTGCAGTGATTCAATCGATTCAGCCTCTGGCTTTTTGACTGTCTGTAATTATTAAGGAAGAGGGCAGCTCAAGAGGTAGACAGTCAACAGAATAGTTTTTTTATACACCTTTGACTTCCCAGGCTTGCACACCTTTCTTGATGAAACCTGTGCTGCTCCTATTTCTAGCCAAGGACAAATGTGGCTGGTGTGGCAAATTCACAACATGCAGAGAGCAGACAAAGACATGACAGGACTGGCTATAGGAGCCCTTAGTGTCTTCAGAGCAATCCATACCAGTGGTTCTTAACCTTTTTGCCATAGTGGGCCACACTTACAGCTCTCAAGGTGTTATGCAGGCCACACCCACACAACTTACTTCCTGTGTCTCCATTTAAAAATGTTTTAACAGGATGTCACATTGGCTGCAGCAGTCTGCTGACTGGGCTGCACGCAGCCCACGGGCTGGGAACCACTGATCTATGCTATGGCTCCAGAGCTCAACCTCAGTTACCCTTTCCTTTAAGGTAGTCCAAGAGTGATGCTGTGGCCAGGGCAGTCCAGAAGTTACGCTTCTTCAGGCAGTGTCTTTTCCTGGACCAACTTTACAGATGGATGGAGAGAGACCAGCCTTTCACCTGAGGAAGACCCTCCTGCTTTTTCCCCCAAGCTCCTTTCGCGCTAGCCAACGCCAGGGTTGGCCCTGCCACCCCAAGTGGAGGCTGCCTAGATAGTGAAGCTGTCCCACATGCCCCAGCACTGACCACCCAGCCCCGGGCAGCTTCCTGCGCCCCGCGGCCACAGCCCATCGCCTCCCCTCTCCAAGCCTCGTTCCCTCCTCGTCACGTCACGCCGTGTCTCGCCTGGGCAGCGCTCGGGCGGTGGCGAGGGGGCGCCGATTGGCTGCGCGGTCGCCGACGTCACATAGGCAGA